>NC_135232.1:216793229-216985729 GCF_051348905.1 Ranitomeya variabilis | reverse complement strand
GAGGCGTCAATTATGACACCTATCCATTATTAATCCAATTGTCTGAAAGGGTTAAAAAAAACACACACACATTATTAAAAATTATTTTAATGAAATAAACACACAGGTTGTTTTAGTATTTTATTGTTCTCTCAATCCATCAGAACACCCTCGCTTGGCAAAATAATTAACCCACAAGATACATACCTTCCGATGATCTGTCACGTCCAACGAGGTAATCCATATGAAGGGGTTAATTATTTTACAGCCATGAGCTGCGCCAAAGCACTCGCTCGTGGTTGTAATCCCCGGGTAATGTAAGGAAATCAGAGTGATCTGTACTTACATTGAGTTGCGGTGAGGCGCCCTCTGGTGGATGTTCTCATGAACTGGAGCCTTGGAAAAGTTCCCACGCTCGAGTTCATATGAGTTCATCCACCAGAGGGCGCCTCACCGCAAGTCAATGTAAGTACAGATCACTCAGATTTCCTTTCATTACCCGGGGATTACAACCACGAGCGAGTGCTTTGGCGCAGCTCATGGCTGTAAAATAATTAACCCCTTCAGATGGATTACCTCGTTGGACGTGACAGATCATCGGAAGGTATGTATCTTGTGGGTTAATTATTTTGCCAAGCGAGGGTCTTCTGATGGATTGAGAGAACAATAAAATACTAAAACAATCTGTGTGTTTATTTCATTAAAATAATTTTTAATAACGTGTGTGTGTGTTTTTTAACCCTTTCTCACGCCAATTTTTTCCGCCATTAAACCCTTTATTTGAGCAGCTACAGCGGCCAAATTTTGCACATACACACTACTAACATTAGTAGTGTGGAATATGCAAAAAAAAAGGGGATGTGAGATGGTTTACTGTATGTAAACCATGTCTCATATCCTGTCGGGTTTGTGAAGGAGAAATGAGAAGCCGGCAATTGAATTACCAGCTTTTCTATAGAACACCGCTGCGTATTTCTCGCAAGTCACACTGCTGGTCCGTGTGTAATTCGATTTATTCTCGCCCCCATAGACTTTCATTGGCGAGTCTCGGCCGAGATACGCTGACAATCGCAGCATGCTGCGAGTTCCCTCGGATCCGAAATACGGTGGAGAAAATATCGGATGATGGGAGCTGGACCATAGATTAACATTGGGCCAAGTGCTATGCGATTTTTTCTCGCATAGCACTCGTCCGTATTACGGTCTAGTGTGACCCCGGCCTTAGAAAGATTGTCTGGTCAAAATAAGTATTATAGCTCATGAGTTAGGCATTTCAGTTGGTACAGTTTCCAGTATCATTCATGATGTTTTGATGATGTCAAAAGTTAGTTCCCTGTGGGTGCCATGAATGTTAACGCCTGAGCAAAAAATATGTCAGCAGCAATTTAGCCAAGAGAATTTAGACATGCTTAGAGAAAATCTAGTTCCTATTGCTCCACTGCTGGCAATGGAGAGACACCGACAGCTGCTGCCAGAATGTCTTCCTGTCCATTGCCTTGTCTATGAATCAGCTGGTGCGATGACATCACCTCGCTGGCTGCGTCGTTTAGTGTGTAAGTGTCGGCAAGAAGAGGAAAAAAGCAGAGCTGCAGGGGATTGCCATGAGAGGTAAATTATTCTTCTTTTTCTTTAAAGTGAATGAATTGGGGGTTGTTTGAGAGCACAGCATATTATAATAAATCTGGGGGGCATGGGTGAGAGGACATCACACTATAATGATTTGGGGTGGGGGTTAAATAGGACACTGCATATTGTTATGGGGTTATGTAGTTAATGAATGGGGGAGATGTAATTGTAAAAAATTGGTGGGCAGATGTGTAATTATAATGAACTGGAGGAGTGGGAGGAGCACACTAGTGGGGGTGAGGGCATAGGAGAGTGACTGGTAATGAATTGGGGGAAAGAACAGAGGCTATTTAATTAGTATTTTTATTAGGCAGCAAAAAGTGGCTATAGTTATATTTTGAATGGTGGGTTGTGCAGTGGTTGATTATATATTAATGGTGGGTACATGTCTGTATTCAGTGGTGCAGTTTGGGGGATTCTTTATTCAGGAAACAAATGCGTGTATATGTTAATATATTGTAGGGATTCAAGTTCTGAGGTAGGCAGTAGGTAGTGTTCACACCGGCACTGAATTCTTGTATCACAACCATCTGCCGTTTATTTTACACTGGTTGCCCAGCACCAAAACAAAACCATTAACAAAAATCCCTAGCCTTGTCCAGGCACCAAATAAACAGCACAGGCCCTGGCCACTCATAGACTGCTGATCTAGTCCCAGTGTAGTCAAACAAAATAGCTATTGTCCATAGCAAATACTGATACTTGCAGTTTGTTGCGTTCGGTCTGCGCAGACTCTTCTCAGAGAGGGATTCCAGCTTGTCTATCTCCTAAGCTCCAACCCAAACCCAGTCTGGTCAGCTTCTCCGAGCTGACTGACTAAGGCTAGGTTCACATTGTGTTAGTGCAGTCCGTTCAACGCATGCGTTAAACGGACTGTGTTAACGCAAGTGCCGAAAAAGATCGCGTTATGCGATCGCGCTAGCGCAGATGCTTCATCTGTGCTAGTGGTGACGGACCCGAAAATGCTGCAGACCGCGTCCAAGGGTCCGTCACAGAATGACGGCACATCGCTAACGCATGCCGATTATGACATGCGTTAGCGATGTGCTACATAATGGCAGTCAATGGGTGAGCTAACGCATCCGTTACATAGCTTCAGTGCCGCTATGTAACGGATGCCGTCAGCAGATTGCCATTAACGCAATGTGAACCCAGCCTAAGGTAAACACCTAGCACGGTTAAATGCAAAGCCAACCAGGTGCACCTAATCTGAGCCTGTAGAGTTAGGATTTATTCCTAGCCTACCTGGGTTTGCTCTTTTATATATATATATATATATATATACATATTGTAACAGAGTCACTTGCACAGTGTATGAAGGGAGAAATGAGTCACAGCGCATACTGCGGTCAGTGATGTAAAACCAGAATATTTTTCTTTCAGCACGCTAAGTGCTGAGAGGGTTAATTGAAAGTTATGTTATGGGCATGTTTTAGTGGCACTTTATAGAGCAGGTGGGAGAAGGTCCACCATATCTCCATCTGTCCTGACAGGACCTGTGTGATGTCAAGGTCATGTGATCATCACATGGTTTGTTAAATACCTGGACATGAGAGTCAGTCTGGGTTGTGACTTGGGAGAGGAAGGACTCCCACGTGGCTCCAGGAGGAGCTGAGGACAGTGTTTGGTGTCGGCAGGTTGAAACCTGCAGAGAAAGGACTCGGGTTTGTACTTTGTTTTGCTTTGTTTTCCGTTAAGCAAGGAAGACTCTGCTTTTGTTTTTTCTGAACCCTGCCTTGGTGTATGCTGACTTTAATATACCAGCAGATCTTTCACTACCAAAGCGTTACTGTGTCTACCTGAAGAAGCAGCTGTCACGGGGAAACTAGGTGAGCGGGAGCTAAATACCCGGGCCCCTGCAGTTTCCCTCAGACTAGGGAAATCCTGACTGACCCTCTACCTGGAGTTTACACTGATGGTGTGCATGTCCAGGCCTGGAACCTCACTCTAACTCCTGTAATAACCCTAGGCTGATACCTTTCGCCCTCCACCCATTGAAAAGGTAATATTCCAATACCCACAGATAGAACAGACAAGGATAAAGGAAACTATACACCACGCCGCAGTCACTCAGGAATACACTATAAATGTGCAGGGCAAAATAAATACAAATATAGGAAGGAGTAAATAAGACAGAGGAAAATACACCACCAGCAACGAATCTCCAAACCAGCTCTCCACTCCAGACCGAGATAACAACGCACAAGAGAGAAGCTATAATCGGCGACGCCCAATGAACAGGAGAACTATTTAAAGGCCATGGGAATGGCCCAGCTTCCAATCCGAGGATCAGGTAAATTAACCCCGGAACAGCTAGACAAAATCTAGCAGACGCCAATGAGCAAATAGTGGTCAACAGCGGAATTATCGCTGTCTGTCGGACGACCTAGTCTGAACAGCGTCCGACATGACAGTACCCCGCCTTCTACGAGGGACCCCAGGGCCCTCACGGCTTATAGGACCCGGCTTGTCTGGATGCCGACGATGAAAAAACCTGACCAGCCGATCCGCATGAATGTCCGAGGCTGGTACCCAGGACCTCTCCTCAGGCCCATAACCACGCCAGTGTACCAAGTACTGTAAAGTGTGACGCACTACACGAGAGTCAACCACCTTGGAGACTTCAAACTCCAAATTACCATCCACCAAGACTGGAGGTGGCATAGGCACCGTGCCCACAGAACCCACCACCTTCTTTAGAAGAGACCTGTGGAACATGTTGTGTATCTTATACACCGTAGGGAGCTCCAATCGGTACGCTACTGGGTTAATGACGGCGGTGACCCTAAATGGACCAATAAACCGTGGATCCAATTTAAGGGATGGTATTTTGAGTCTTATGTTTTTTGTGGATGACCACACCCAGTCATCCACACTCAGGTCCGGACCTGGCACACGCCTACTGTCAGCCACACGTTTGTACCTAGCACCCACACTCAACATGTGCTGTTTAACTCTCCTCCAGACTGATGACAATTGTGCTCCTAACTGATCCTCCTCTGGAACGCCGGAAGAGCCCCTCTGACTCAGGGTACAAAATTGAGGATGTAGCCCTAAACACAAAAAAACGGAGACTCCCCAGATGACTCCTGGTGGTGATTATTGATGGCAAACTCAGCCAAAGGAAGAAAGGTAGACCACTCCTCCTGGTTACCAGAGACAAAGCAGCGTAGGTACTGTTCCAAATTTTGGTTCATATGCTCAGTCTGACCATTTGACTGAGGATGGAACGCCGAAGAATGAGACAACTTGATCCCCAGCCGTGAGCAAAATGCTTTCCAAAATTTTGCCACAAACTGAGACCCCCTATCAGACACGATGTCAGACGGAACCCCATGAAGTCTGACCACCTCCTGCACAAATACCTGAGCCAGAGTCTTAGCGTTAGGCAACGAAGGCAAAGACACAAAGTGCGACATTTTAGAAAACCGATCAACAATCACCAAGATGACCGTGTTCCCAGCTAATGAGGGCAAATCAGTGATGAAATCCATGGAGATTTCCGTCCAAGGCTTACTAGGTACCTCAAGAGGAAGTAGTGTGCCAACAGGACGGGAGCGAGGCGTCTTAGCCCTAGCGCACGTGGTACAAGCTGACACGTATGAGACCACGTCCTGTCGGATCTTAGGCCACCAAAACCGACGTGACACCAACTCCAAGGTACCTCTAACCCCTGGGTGGCCAGCCAGGACAGCATCATGATGCTCCGCCAAAACCTTTAGGCGGAGATGAAGCGGTACAAAAGATTTGTTGACGGGAAGCTCAGATGGTACCTCCTCCTGAGCCTCGGCAATCTCAGCCTCAACCTCGGTAGTGAGAGCCGAAACCACAACACCCTTTTGGAGGATGGGTACTGGATCCTCCCGAGGTTCTCCCCCCGGAAAACACCTGGACAGAGCATCCGCCTTAGTGTTTTTAGACCCCGGTCTGTAGGTGACCACAAAATTGAACCGCGTGAAAAACAATGCCCAGCGAGCCTGCCTGGGGAACAGACGCTTGGCTGACTCCAAATACAGCAAATTCTTATGATCGGTAATAACAGTAACCTGATGTACCGACCCCTCCAAGAAGTGTCGCCATTCCTCAAAGGCCAACTTAATTGCCAACAACTCCCTGTTGCCGATATCGTAGTTACGTTCGGCGGACGACAGTTTCTTGGAGAAATAGGCGCACGGACGTAAACCACTCAAAGATGAGCCTTGAGATAGTACTGCCCCCACACCAACCTCAGACGCATCGACTTCCACAACAAAGGGTTTAGATACGTCTGGCTGCACAAGAATGGCGGCTGAAACAAAACTGTTCTTAAGAAATTCAAATGCGCGCACAGCAGCCTCAGGCCAAATGGAGAAATTGGTACCCTTTTTAGTCATGTCAGTTAGCGGTTTAGCAATGATGGAAAAATCCTTGATAAATTTCCTATAGAAATTAGAAAACCCAAGGAACCGCTGAAGTGCTTTCAGGTTATCAGGACGTTCCCAATGCAACACCGCCTGCACCTTAGCGGCGTCCATTTTAAACCCAGAAGCAGACACAATATAACCCAAGAAAGGCAACTCTTGAACAGAAAATACACATTTCTCAAGTTTAGCATACAGCTTATTCTCTCTGAGAAGCTGTAACACCTGCCTGATATGATCTAAATGAGCATCACAGTCGCAAGAATATATGAGAATGTCATCTAGATACACGATAACGAATTTCCCCAAAACATGCGAGAACACATCATTGATGAAATGTTGGAACACTGCAGGTGCGTTAGTCAACCCAAACGGCATCACCAAATTTTCAAATTGACCCTCAGGGGTATTAAAAGCCGTCTTCCACTCATCACCTTGACGGACTCTTATGAGGTTGTACGCCCCCCTGAGGTCAAGCTTGGTAAACCACTTAGCACCTGCCACCTGGTTGAACAAATCTGGTATCAGAGGCATAGGGTATGGATCACGAACCGTAATCTGGTTCAACTCCCTGAAATCCAAACACGCGCGTAATCCGCCATCTTTCTTCTTCACGAAGAAGAACCCTGCTGCCACCGGCGAGGATGACGGCCTGATGTGCCCTTTGCTCAAGCTTTCAGCAATGTAATCTTTTAACGCTTGTCTCTCCGGACCGGAGATGTTAAACATCCTTGCTTTAGGCAATTTGGCCCCTGGTTTAAACCTGATAGAACAGTCATAAGGACGATGTGGCGGCAACTCTGAACAACCCTTCTCAGAGAACACATCCACAAAATCCAGAAGTGACTCCGGAACGCTTGAAGTCACCGCAGCCACACATGTGGCCAGGCAATTCTCCTGGCAGAACTCGCTCCACCGAATTATGTCCTGAGTTTTCCAGTCAATTACCGGGTTGTGCATAGACAACCAAGGAAAACCCAAAACCACCTGAGCAGGAAGATTCCTGAGCACCTTACATGTAACCCGCTCGGAATGTAGAACTTCTATGTGGAGTTTCACCTCAGCCACAAATTCAGTTATCTCCCCCTGAGAGAGAGGAGCAGCATTGATGGTGACCACGCGGATAGGATGAGACAGTTTTTCAATCCTAAAACCTGCTGTGCGCACAAACTCCTCATCAATGAGATTTGTGGCTGAACCACTATCCACAAAAACAGTAATTGGCAGCTCACTGCCAGCAATAAAAACCTTAGCAGGGAGCATGCATTGAGAAACCACCATGGAGGATATGCATAAGCTCAGATTGGACTCCTCCACACCCTCTGAGCCTAGCAGTTTTCCGCCGTTGCGTTTTTCTTAGACAGCAGAGGACAGATGTTAATAAAATGACCAGTTTTACCACAGTAAAAACAGGCTCCCTGCTTCCTGAGCTCAGGAGCTTGACGCTTGACATGTGATACCCCTGCGATTTGCATAGGTTCCGTGGGCTCACCTGCAGCAACTTCACGTGAACCTAAACCTTCCCCCACAGGCGGCGTCTCATGCTCCCCCTGCCCAAACGACGATCTATGCGGACAACCAGACTCATGGCGGAATCTAGAGACGCAGGAGTCTCGTACATCAGAAGGGCTTTTTTAACCCTTTCAGAAATCCCATGTATAAACTGACTCCGCAATGCTGGATCATTCCACTGTGTATCGATCGCCCAGCGACGAAATTCAGAACAGTAATCCTCTGCAACTCGCTCCCCCTGGCGAATAGTGTGTATCTTAGATTCTGCTAGAGCCATTCTGTCAGGTTCATCGTAGACTGTCCCAAGAGAAGAAAAAAAACTCTCCACAGAGTCAAATGCAACAGAATCAGATGGCAAAGAAAACGCCCACGCTTGGGGATCCCCGCTTAACAATGACAACACCAGGCCCACACGCTGAGCCTCATTACCCGAGGAGATCGGGCGCATACGGAAATATAGTTTGCAAGCTTCACGAAAAGAAACAAATTTACTGCGTTCCCCAGTAAATCTTTCAGGCAAAGGAAATTTAGGCTCAGCAACTCTTCCTGTCGCTCCAGCCTGCACATTAGCTACTGCTAGCCCCTGTTGCTGCACTGCCCCCCTCAACTCAGTCACTCAGGAATACACTATAAATGTGCAGGGCAAAATAAATACAAATATAGGAAGGAGTAAATAAGACAGAGGAAAATACACCACCAGCAACGAATCTCCAAACCAGCTCTCCACTCCAGACCGAGATAACAACGCACAAGAGAGAAGCTATAATCGGCGACGCCCAATGAACAGGAGAACTATTTAAAGGCCATGGGAATGGCCCAGCTTCCAATCCGAGGATCAGGTAAATTAACCCCAGTACAGCTAGACAAATTCTAGTAGATGCCAATGAGCAAATAGTGGTCAACAGCGGAATTACCGCTGTCTGTCGGAAGACCTAGTCTGAACAGCGTCCGACATGACAGCAGCTAAGTGTGTCAACCCCTTACACGTGGGGTTTCAGCGTTCCAGGAACACGTATAGAGGCTGTGGACAACTGCATGTCCTGGTTGAAATTCGCCATTCAGCACGCAGCATACGGCAGCATGGAGGAGCTTGTGAAGCTCGTCCAGGTACAGGACAAACACCAGCTCACCAGTCAACAACAGCAATTGGCGCAACAGGAGACAAATAAGCTGTTAGCACAGCAACTTCAACAAGAGAAGCGACAGCAGCAGGAGGCATTAACATGGCAAATGGAGTTCCTCGCAGAGGCGGTTCATTTACTGTAAGGCCAGCGGTCTCCTCCCTGTCTTCAGGTGATGATGCGAACATCTGGAAAATGGTAAGACGAGCCATACAGAAAATGACCCTGGGGAATGATGTGGAAGCCTTTTTGACTGTGTTCGAGTGAGTGGCAGAGCATGAGAAGCTACCACCAGAGCAGTGGGCAGAGGTACTGGCGCCATATCTGTCAAAGGAACCCCAAAAGGCATATTACGACTTAGCCTTCCAGAATGCCAAAGAATACGGAAAAAAAACCTGAAATTCTCTCATGCCTGGGAGTAACAATGTCTGTAAGGGCTCAGCGAGTATACTGTCGATAAACCCCCACGCTCCAAAATGTTTGATCTGTTGCACTTGGTCCAAAAGTGGCTACAGCCAGAGTCTTCCACTCCGGCCCAGATGGTCGAGCGTGTGGTGATGTACAAGTTCATCTGTTCCCTTCCCAGGCCAATACAGACCTAGGTTGCCCAGGGCGACCCTCGGAATTCAGACGACTTAGTCGGCCTGGTTGAGAGATACCAGATTATTGAGAAATCCATCAAGAAACCAGACGTTGCTAATTCCCCATACAGGGATACCCAAAAGGGGGTGGGCTTACCAGGGAGGGTGGTAGGCCCAGAACTGGGGGGCATTAAAACCCTTCTGAGGGGTCCCCTAAGGCTCTTATGAAGGAGGTGGTCTGTTGGCAGTGTCACAATCCTGGACACATAGCCGCCCGGTGTCATATGCCGCCTGATCCTATGGACTGTAGCCTAGGCAGGCACTGCTCCTACTATGCCCATCCAGCCTGCAGTGTGAACTGTCATCCCAGTGAGGGTCCCCAGTCGTGTGGCATGTCCGTTAATTGGTTCATGGTTCTGGGACTATTGGACTCTGGAAGTCTGGTGACCCTAATCAGCGCAGAACTTCCCCATCAGTTAATCCCTAACAAGTTTGTGGGTGTACACTGCATACATGGAGATGCCAAGGACTACCCTGTGGCCAGAGTAACCATGGGAACCGACTGAGGCAATAAGACCCATGAGGTTGGGGTGGTAAAAGACTTAATTCATCCTGTCATACTGGAGTGGGATTTTTCCCTGTTCTGGAACTTGTGACAAAAAGGGGCCGTACGGAGTGTCCCGGTGAAAAGCCAGGCCCCTCTGAAGGTGACTCCGTCAGAATTAAAGGTGAAGGAGTTTCCCCTATGTGTTCTCACTGGAGAGAAGGATGAGATGGTAACATAGGAGCCCAGCTTCCCTAGCTTAGAGGTGCCTGAAGAGAACTTTGGGACTGCTCAACTTCGAGACCTTACATTGAAGGGGGCATTTGATAATGTGACTGTATGTAATGGGGTTGCTCAAGATCCGGGGGCTGACACCAGGTTCCCTTGTTTTGCAGTCCATGATGAGTTGTTGTATCGGGCGACAAAACTGAGAGGGGGAGAGATAGTGTAGCAGATGTTAGTTCCAGGACCCTACTGGCGGAGGGTTTTAGACATGGCCCATTCACATGTTTTGGGTGGACATCTGGGGGTGGAAAAAACTCAGGAGAGAGTATTATGGAGGTTCTATTGGCCAGAGTGTTACTAAAAGATCCTAAATTATTGTAGATCCTGTCCCACCTGTCAGGTAACTGCTCCTACTACTCACTTTCAAAGCCACTTAGTTCCCTTGCCTGTGATAGAGATCCCCATTGAGAGGATTACTATGGACCTGGAAGGTCCTCTTGTTAAATCTGCACACGGCCATCAGTAGTCATAGTCTATGCGACCCGGTACCCAGAAGCAGTGCCTCTGAGGAACTCTTCGGCTAAGACTATCGCCCGGGAGCTGGTCCATATCTTTGCCAGGATCGGTTTGCCCAAGGTGATTTTGATGGACCAGGAGACCCCGTTTATGAACAAAGGAGCTGTGTAGAGTCCTCAGATCACACAGCTACGAACCTCCATTTACCATCCGCAGACCGATGGCCTAGTGGAGCGCTTCAACAAGACCTTGAAGGCCATGCTCAAGAGGGTTATTGAGGTGGACGATCAGGACTGGGACTATTTGCTTCTGTTCCTGCTCTTTTCTATTAGAGAAGTCCCACAGGCCTCCACTGGCTTTTTGATGTTCGAGCTCCTGTATGGCCAACATCCATGAGGGCTCCTGAACATCGCCAAGGAATCCTGGGAAGCCGAGGTCACGCTGCACCAGAGTATTATTGAGCATTTCACCCAGTTGCAGGAAAGGATGGCACATGTGATGTCTATCGTAAAGGAACATCTTCTCCAGGCACAGGAGGCCCAAGAAAGAGTATACAACTGATCAGCGAAGCTAAGGCAATTCCAGCCCAGGGACCGCATGCTAGTACTTATCCCTATGGTGGAGAGCAATTTCTGGCCAAGTGGCAAGGTCCTTATGAGATTGTTGAAAAACTCGGGGATGTGAATTACAAGTACACCAGCCCGGTTGCGGAAAACCACACCAGGTGTACCATGTGAACTTAGTCAAACCTTGGCGAGACTGTTAACCACTGGAAGATCTTTGCCAGGGGGCCCATCCCGAAGCCAAGGTCGAGGAGGTTGTGATTGCTGAGATGCTAACACTGGCCCTGAAGCAACAATGTTGAGAACTGCTGCAGCAAAACTGTGACCTATTCTTGGAGTTGCCAGGGAGCACACAGGTCATTAAATACGAACTGCTAACAGAGACGCATGTAAGGGTAAATCTCAAGCCCTACAGAATCCCGAAGCACACCAGGAGATAATCTCCAAGGAGGTGAAGAGAATGCTGGATCTCAGGGTGATAGAGGAATCAAGAACTGGCTGGTCAATTCCCATTGTCCTCGTACCGAAGCCCAATGGTGAGAGGCAGTTTTGTAATGACTACCGCAGGTTCAACGGGGTGTCCAGTTTTGATTCGTACCTGATGCCCCACGTTGATGACCTCATTGAGCGACTGGGGCCCGCAAGGTACATCACTACCCTTGACCTGGCAAAGGAGTACTGGCACATCCCCATGTTCTAGAGCGCCAAGGAGAAGACGGCCTTCTGAATGCCAGATTGGTGTTTTCAGTACACCAGAATGCCCTTTGGACTGCAGGAGGCCCAGCTACCTTCCAGAGGGCGATGGATCAAATCATGCCTCCACACAAGAAGTATGCTGCAGCCTTCTTGGATGACATTGTCATCTTCAGCCCTGACTGGAGTTTGCATATGCCAAAGGTACAGGCAATCCTCGATGCACTGAGTAAAGCGGGATTTACCATAAATCCAAAGAAGTGTGCCATAGGGAAGGAAGAGGCTACATCATCGGGAGAGGAGAAATCAAGCCCCAGTTAAATGAAATAGAGGCAATTCAGGAGTGGCCACAACAACTCTCCAAGAAGCAAGTGAGGGCGTTTATTGGGATTGTGGGGTATTACCGGCGATTTACCCCGAACTTCGCCATAATTGCCGCACCACTAATGGATCTTCTTGTGGGCACCAAGTCGACGATGGCGAAATGGACTCCTGACACAGAGATGGCTTTTCAAGAGCTTAAGCGGGCTCTGTGCAAGCATCCGGTTCTAGTTGCACCAGACTTCAGCAAAGAATTCATGGTCCAGACCGATGCTTCAGAAGTTGGGTTGGGAACCGTTCTGTCATAGGAAATAAATGGAGAAGAGCATCCCATCCTGTATCTGAGCCTAAAACTCTCATCTTGCGAGAAGAACTATGCAATAGTTGAGAAGGAATGCTTAGCTATAAAGTAGGCTGTAGACACACTGAAGTACTACCTGCTAGGACGTAGGTTTAAGTTAATGTCGGAACATGCCCTTTTGAGACGGTTGAGACAGAAAAAGGGAAAGAATGCCAGGGTGACTAGGTGGTTCTTAGCCCTTCAAGACTTCACTTTCCACATGGAGCATAGGCTAGGGAGGTTACATGGTAACACAGATGCTCTCTCCCGAATTGCCTGTTTAATGTCTGAAGGTGCCCAAACCCCTGGCTTTGGGCAGAAGGGGGGAAAATGTGATAGAGTCACTGGCACAGTGTATAAAGGGAGATACGTGCCAATGCGCATACTGCGGTCAGTGATGTAAAACCAGAATATTTTTCCTCCAGCATGCTAAGTGCTGAGAGGGTTAATTGAAAATTATGTTATGGGCTGTTTTAATGGACCTTCATAGAGCGGGTGGGATTAGGTCCACTGTATCTCCACCGGCAGAGTCCCGACAAGACATGTGTGATATCAAGGTCATGATCATCACATGGTTTGTTAAATACCTGGACATGAGAGTCAGTCTGGGTTGTGACTTGGGAGAGGAAGGACTCCCACATGGCTCCCGGAAGAGCTGAGGACAGTGTGTGGTGTCTGCAGGTTGACACCTGCAGAAAAAGGACTCCTTTGTACTTTGTTTGTTTTGTTTTCTGTTAAGCCAGGAAGACTCTGCTTTTGGTTTTCCTGAACTCTGCCTTGGTGTATGCTGACTTTAATAAACCAGCAGGTGTTTCACTACCAAAGCATTCCTGTCTCTACCTGAAGAAGCAGCTAAGTATGTCAACCCCTTACAATATATATAATGTATATACTGTATATACAGTTGAAACTAGAAGTTTACATACACTATGTAAAAAGACACATATGCATGCTTTTCTCAATATCTGACATGAAATCAGAATAAGCCTTTCCCGCTTTAGGTCAGTTAGGATTACCATAATTATTAATATTTGCCAAATACCAGAATAATCAGAGAGAGACAATGTTTTAAGGCATTTTTATTACTTACTGCAAAGTCAAAATTTAACATACACTAAGGCTAGTTTCACATTTGCGTTCGAATCCGCAGCGTTTAATCCGCATCCGCAAGTGCAGGAAAAAAAGGCATAGAAACACGGACAACCGCAGCGTTTTTCAGACGCATGCGGGAACGCATGCGGTTAATAAAATGCTGCGTTTTCATGCTTTATCATGCGTTTTGTCATGCGTCTGCGTTTTTTTGTGCGCATGGTGGAAAATTCTACAGGAGAAAAATCTAGATAACCAGACACCGCCAATGGGACTACAGAGGGCGTGTATTATGGGATATCTATATATAGACCCTAGGACTGCTGAAATCTTAACAGTGTGCTACTGTATCCTGTGTCATGATGGATCTTCGCATGGAGAGCTTTTATTTCAACCTGGATTTAAGCATCAAGCTGTTTCTTGCCTGTGCGTTTTCTTGGGAGCAACACAGAAATCGCGACAGATGGAGAAGGACACGGCGTAGGTGTTTTTGGCAACACCCCATTATCGAACTACGTGAGAGCCGTGGAGCCTATCACACGCTATATGGCGAGCTTAATGCCAACCCGGACAAATTCCCGGAATATACAAGGATGTCACAAGACTCTTTCCGGGATTTGCTTGGTCGTGTCCAAGGAGCCATCCGGAGACAGGACACCCTCCTCCTTAGAGCGATTCCACCAGAGGAATGTCTGCTGTTTACATTAAGGTACATAACAATTCTAAACAAATGCCAGTCCTAATTTTGGTTGTTCTGACATGTATTCTTTGTATTTTCCTTTATGTCTTTAGCAGAACAACACCATAAATAGAATTGATTGTACAATTTTTTTTTTTAATTTTATTACAGATTTCTGGCAACCGGAGAGAGTTTATCATCCCTCCACTTCCAATACCGGCTTGGAATTTCCACCCTGTCCGGAATAGTTGCGGACACCTGCCGAGCTTTGTGGAATGTTCTCCGGGATTAGTTTATAACCCTACCCACCGCGGACATGTGGATTGAAATTGCTGAAAAATTCTGGAGTGTGTGTGATTTCCCCAACTGTTTGGGAGCGGTGGATGGAAAGCACATACGCATTATCAAACCCACCAGAACTGGATTGGAGTACTTCAACTGCAAAAATATTTTTCTGTTGTGCTCATGGCAATAGCAGATGCGGACTGTCGCTTCATCGCCGTGGACATTGGAGCTTTTGGCCATGGCAACGATTCCCAGAATTTCAAGAACTCGGATATGGGGCGTCGTGTATATGGCAAAAATTTTAATTTTCCACGGCCACGGCCTCTCCCCAACACTCAAGGTCCACCGATGCCATTTGTTATGGTTGGGGATGAGGCCTTTCAGATGTGTGAAAACTTACTGAAGCCATATTCCAGTCGGGACTTGAACCACACTAAAAGGATCTTTAACTACAGACTGACCAGGGCCCGAAGAACAGTAGAGTGTACCTTTGGTATTCTAGTCTCAAAATGGTGCATTCTTGCAACAGCCATTAATCTAAAAATGGAAACAGTCGATGAGGTGGTCAAAGCCTGTGTGGTTCTCCACAATTACATAATGGCTAAGGAGCGACCCAACATTGAACTGGATGAACCAGTTGCAAACCCATTGCCAGATTACCAGCATCACCCGTTGAGGTCAACTGCTGAAGTTGGCCACATGCGAACCAATTTGCTGCCTTTTTTGATTCTGATATTGGACGTGTGGCATGGCAGGACAATATTGTGTAAAATGTCCTGTTGGGTTTGGGTCTGTACCAGTTATGTTACTAATATTTGTTGTTAATAAACTTTATATTTTTTGTATCTTGACCGTGTCTCCTATGTATTCCCTCTACAAACCACTTAGGTTGTTAGTGGTAAGGTTGTTGACATTATTGAGTCCTGATTCTGTTCTGCAGTATCTATTGGACGCAGACTGAAGAGACGATGGCTGTTTAATACAAAACAGATCTATACTCATCAAGTCAGGTGTCAGAAATAATGAATTCATGATGCACATATAACAGCCTTATGAATTCACTATTTCTGACACCTGTCCAGGTGAGCATAGATATGCCTTGTATGACCGCCATCGTCCCTTCACTTTGTGTAAAATAGGTTACGTACACATAAGAGAAAATGGAGGTTATACAAGGCAGTTCTCTACTCACCAGGTCAGGTGTCCTAACTAATGAGTTTTGGACACATGACCTGTTGAGTATAGTTCTGCATTGTATTGCTGCCATTTTCTCTTCAGTCTGCAACACTAGTCACAGACTAAGCAGAAGGAAGAGATTATGGATAAAATACAAGTATACATTTTTTGGCCCACCTCATATCTCTATACTAAAGACACACAAAACTGCAGTGTTGTACTTGCTAACTACTGGAGCTATGATGTTGGCAAAAAATAAAGTGTGCGGCACAGTTTTTTATTTGGCGCACGGTGTGTGTTGCCGGCGGCGAAATACACAATTAACCAAACATTTTTGGAGGCAAAAAACATTATTATTTATTTTTATAACAAAAAAAAAAATTAACTGCGCCTGCTTGGGGTAGAGTGCTGGAAATAGGGGGTATGTAACTGTGAAGCTTGACTCACTGTGGACGACGCAGGGGTGGCAGGAAAAGGGGCAATTAAATTACTGGGGTCTGGCAGATCGGGGATGAAGCTCGACGCATGAGAAGGCTGAGACACACTGGAAGGGTGAGACAAACATGACATAACAGACACATTGGGAGGTGAGGGGGAGGAATAAAAATAGTCCGCTTTTTTTTTCTCCTTTTTGGGATAGGCGCTGCGGTCTGGGGAGCCTCGGCGGGCTCATTTCTTGTGGCCTGGTCATAGTGGCCAAACTGTCACTGTCTTTGTCCCGCTGCTGCTGCATGGTTGCGGTAGGAGTTTGGAAGGCCATGCCAGGGTCCTGCTGCATCGTGGTGGCGGAGCGGAACGCCATGCCAGGGTCCTGCTGCATCGTGGTGACGGAGTGGAACGCCATGCCAGGGTCCTGCTGCATCGTGGTGGTGGAGCGGAAGGCCATGCCAGGGTCCTGCTGCATCGTGGTGGCGGAGTGGAAGGCCATGACAGGGTCATGCTGCATCCTGGTGTCGGAGCGGAAGGCCATGCCAGGGTCCTGCTGCATCGTAGTGGCGGAGCAGAAGGCCATGCCAGGGTCATGCTGCATCGTGGTGGCGGAGCAGAAGTGAATGCCAGGATCCTGCTGCAGCGTGGTGGCGGAGCGAATGGGAATGCCAGGGTCCTGCTGCATCGTGGTGGCGGAGCGGATGGGAATGCCAGGGTCCTGCTGCATCGTGGTGGCGGAGCGGAAGGCCATGCCTGGGTCCTGCTGCTGCATGGTGGTGTCAGTGGAGGAGGTCCAAGCAGGAGCAGCAGTTGTCATGGTGGTGGCGGTGGAATGTCCTACAGCAATCGTCATGGTGGTGGTGCTGTAGTGGTGTCCGGCAGTGCTTGGAATGGAGGTGGCCGTGCAGTGGTATGCAGCAGAGGTCGGCATTGAGGTCAAGCGTGACAGTGTAGGCACAGGTGGATATGCCGCCACTGTCTGCTGAAAATACCGACTCTGCTGCATAGCCTGCATGTAAGCAGCATTGCAGGCCTGCATGACACTAAGCTGGAGATCAGGAGTAAGGTGTTCCGACATGCCCTGTTCAATTTGATTAAAAAAATGATGTGCTGGCCTCAGGAGGCTGGCTTTTACTTGGTCAAGGCTTTTGGTGACCTCCTGGATACGTGTATTCATATGGCTAATGGCAGTATCCAGTCGGTCACCCAAAGCCTTGAGTCCATCGTGAAAAACCGAGCTCAAGTGCAAAAACTCGGGCATGAGTGACCTGTCCAATGCCCTCTGCCACTGCCGGGAGGAGCCCCCCAAAAAAGAGGCAGAGGACTGGGAAAGGGGAACACCTGATGGACAAGCTTCCTGGTCTCCAGTTAGTGTGGCAGGCCCACTTGCTGCAGCGCTGCAGGATGGCTGGGACGGGTCCGTGGCTGTCTGATGAAGGACCACTCCAGAACCTGGGTCAACACTACTGCTCCTTTTGCTGTGAAAAAAGAAAAAAAAATTAATACCAAAAATTTCCAAAACGCCAACTCCTGTGGAATAGAAACATACAGATCATGGCAATACAACACAACCTAATACACCTAATACACCCAAAAAATACTTACGTTTCTGTGGTGCAACGCATGCGTTCACAAACACAAGCAAACCCATGTGCTTGCGGCCGCATGCGTTGACATAGACAGCAATGCGTTTTTTTGCCGCATTCCATCCGCTAACAACCGCATACGTTTCTAGGTGGCAAATTGATGCCACTAAAATTACTACATTTGTAGCGTTTACCGCGCCAAACCGCAGACGACGAAACGACGCATGCGTCGTCAAATGCGGCAAAACACATCCGATCGCAGACACGTGTCTCTAATGTTAAATAAAGGAATACACAACACATGCGAATAATTGCAGAAGAAACGCTGCGGACACAACCGCAAATGTGAAACCGGCCTAACAGAAACACATGCACCACTTCTGCATTTATCACCCACTCCTGGTTTTGGCTTACAAATACTGATGTAAAATACTGACCAAATACTGCTAGTGTGACGGCAGCCTTAGGGGTGGCTTTTATGACAAAGTACCTGTTTGATAACAAGTGCAATTTAATAGCCTCTGTAGTAAAAAGGCAAACTTGAGGAAGTTGTAAGGGGCTTACGAAATATAGAAAATTCAGTTTGCCATATATCGCTTGATGATGATGATAGTGCAGTCTTTTGTTGAAGGGGAAACATCATGGAAGCACCTCTCCCACCACTATCACCATGATAAAATTATCATGCGTAAATAGGGACTTAACTTCTGAATTCCTATATTTCCCTCTGTAAAATAACACTTATACTTACCTCTTGTGCCAGTTCAATTCCAGTGATGTTGGTTCTCCCAAGGATTGCATCACATTGTTATGTCACGTAATCCCTGCTGCCAATCACTGATGGTTTAACTCTCCTCTCTTTTGCATGTAAATGACATTTAGAGGAAGTAAGAGCTTCCTATAGATGTCTTGATTTGTCCAAAGGAGGAGAGAATGAAGACAGCAGTGATTGGCTGCAGTGATAGCGAGAAATTATCATTTCAATCAAGCACCAGGAAAGCCATTGTCAACACTGCTGGAATGGTGCTAGCACCACAGGTGAGTATACATGTTATTATTTTACTGGGGGGAACACTGGGTTTCAATAGGGTTTGTCCCTTTTATGGACAGTAACCATAATGGACTAGTAAACAAAGTGGGGATAGCGGCACAGCAATGTAGACTTTGCGATGAAGGAAAGCAGAGTATATCATTGAATTGAGGTGTAGCAGGGGTCCACGATGTAGCAGAGGTGGGCAAATCAGGAGGCATAATGTAGATACAGCTGAACAGCAGAGATGAACATTATTTCACAGCCCAGCGATATAACATGGCTGGATCTGTCAGAAGGCTCAATGCATAATCGAACAGCAGAGTTGAGTCATCTTCCAGAGTTGTAAGATGGCTCAATAACAAAAATGTGTACAGCAAAGAATTCTTAAGTGGTGAGAAGACACCAACTACCCGAGTACTCTGGTGGCGTGCTTCCGCCTGAGCTAGCCTATAAGACATGGAAGTGTGACCTCGGAAGTGTTCACCGAAGTACTATGGTAGACTAAACGCACCAATGGAGCCAAGACAGGAGATATATACCTCGCTCTTTATCTGGGCTCATAAAATACTTTTTTAGTACCATAATTAAACTGTTAGTCTGATGTATATTTTAAAAGTAAGTACACCTGCCTCACAAGTACTCAGAGATCAGTTTTATATTGTATGCCGTTGGTATTGTGAAATCTAGTGATAATAAATCTCCTTTAATGCCCGCATGAGTTAGTCAGGCCCTCTTGTAGCTATAGTGAACTTGTTTCTACCCAGATTCAATAGCTCATACCCACCAGTGTTACCAAATTTTTGAAGTTGCATGCTCAAAGAGCCCAGCCTGGGATATTTTCTGTTTCGGAATTATATTATGAGCAATTCCATCATATCATATTATTACTGAAATGGTTCCCATAACAGCGATGGCACTGATTACGTCTGATTATCCTGCAGTTTCCATCAGGAGGGTGCAGTCTTTAGTCTGTAAACTGGCTGATCGCACAGATTGTTGTAAAGTAAAGGATAAATAAAAATCTCTGCTATTTCCTAACATGTCATTTTAAGTAGCTGCTCTGTGGAGGTAGAGAAGCAGAAAAAATATAGTAATGCATGTGTAAAGCACAGAAAATCGCTTACAACGATCACACAACATCTCATCATCGCTCATCTCTATAACAGTGTAATTCAGTAACCATCTTTCTTTTCACATCACATTTGTATGGAGAGGAACCTGACAAGTGATGTTATCACCCATCACCATGAAGAAGAGACTTTCAAGGCTCATCATTTCAGTCTAATTATTGTAAAAAGATGGGATATTAATCATGCATCATAAAAGTTTTATTAGTTCTGTGATAGTGAGTGCTGGATTTCTTGTGGCAGGCTTTCTACTCTCTATATGAAGATGCTTTCTAAGCTATGTCTGAGTATTGCTGAGCCTAGGTAAGTCATTGGCCTTTTCTGCATTGGGGGCTCTGGAAGTCTACAACCATCACTAGACAGGCACAACTACAATTTCTGCCTTAGGGTATGTTCACGTGATCAGGATTTGCCTTTAGCAGACCTAAAGTGCATTTACAGATACTTCTCACAAAATTAGAATATCATCAAAATGTTAATTTATTTCAGGTCTTCAATACAAAAAGTGAGACTCATATATTATATAGAGTCATTACAAACAGAGTGATCTATTTCAATTGTTTATTTCTGTTAATGTTGATGATTATGGCTTACAGCCAATGAAAACCCAAAAGTCATTATCTCACTAAATTAGAATAATTTACAAAAAACACCTGCAAAGGCTTCCTAAGCATTTAAAAAGGTCCTTTAGTCTGTTTCAGTAGGCTCCACAATCATGGGGAAGACTGCTGACTTGACAGATGTCCAGAAGGCAGTCTTTGACACACTCCACAAGGAGGGTAAGCCACAAAAGGTCATTACTAAAGAAGCTGGCTGTTCACAGAGTGCTGTATCGAAGCATATTAATGGAAAGTTGAGTGGAAGGAAAAAGTGTGGTAGAAATAGGTGCACAAGCAACCGGGATAATTGCAGCCTTGAAAGGATTGTTAAGAAAGGGCCATTCAAAAATTTGGGGGAGATTCACAAGGGGTGGACTGCTGCTGGAGTCATTGCTTCACGAGCCACCACACACAGACGTATCCAGGACATGGGCTACAAGCGTCACATTCCTTGTATCAAGCCACTCATGACCAATAAACAACACTAGAAGCGTCTTACCAGGAAATTTTAGAACACATCATGCTTCACTCTGCTGACAAGCTTTTTGGAGATGGAAATTTGGCACCTGTCCACACTGCCAAAAGTACCAACACCTGATTTAAAAACAACAGTATCACTGTGCTTGATTGGCCAGCTGTTGTGGATTCTGTTTTTGGGCTCCCTCTGGTGGTTACAAGTGGTACTGGGTGACTTTGGTGGGTTGCGGTCTCTGGTTTCCACCTGTCCATCATAGGCTGGGTGTTTCCTATTTAACCTGGCTTTCCTGTCATTCCCTTGCCGGCTATCAATGTAATCAGAGTGTCTCTGTTTGCCTCTGCTACCTGCTCCTATAATCTGCTGGACAAGCTAAGTTCTGATTTTCTTGTTTTTTGTGTTCTGCCTTATCATGCTTTTAGTCCAGCTTGCATACATATGAATCTTTGCTGCTGGTTGCTCTAGTGGGCTGAAATTACTCCCCATGTACCATGAGTTGGCACATGGGTCCCAGTAATTTCAGGATGGTTTTTTGAAGAAAGGGTTTTTCGCTGACCGCCTAGATCTCTTTTGTATCCTTCTGCTATCTAGCTGTAGCGGGCCTCATTTTGCTAAAACTGTTTTCATACCTGCGTATGTGCCTTCCTCTTAATTCACCGTCATTATATGTGGGGGGCTACTATCCCTTGGGGGTATTTCTCTAGGAGGCAAGAGAGGTCTGCTTTTCATCTTCTAGGGGAAGTTAGTTCTCCGGCTGGCGCGAGACGTCTAGAGTCCCCGTAGGTACGTTCCCCGACTGCTGATAGTGTTTGTGTTAAGTTCAGGATCGCGGTCAGCTCAGGTTCCATCACCCTAGAGCTTGTCCTATTTTTGTGCTTGCCCTTTTGGTGATTCCCTGCCATTGGAATCATGACAGCCAGCAAAGTCGCCTGACCTTAACCTCATAGACAATCTATGGGGTATTGTCAAGAGGTAGATGAGAGACAAAGGACCCAACAATGCAGACGAGCTGAAGGCTGCTATCAAAGCAACCTGGGCTTCCATAACACCTCAGCAGTGCCACAGGCTGATCGCCTCCATGCCACGCCGCATTGATGCAGTAATTGATGCAAAAGGAGCCCCGACCAAGTATTGAGTGCATTTACTGAACATACATTTCAGTAGGCCAACATTTTGGATTTTAAAATCATTTTTCAAGCTGGTGTTATAAAGTATTCTAATAAAAGTACAGCAAGAAGCCCAATATCACTGAAATCAGGGACCCTGCCTCTACATTATGCTGCTCTCAAATTGGAAAACCAAAGAAATGAGTAAGAGCATAAGTTGGTTATTGGTATACATGCCACGCGTAGAAGTATGTTCATACAGTGGCTATTTAACAGACAAAATCTAAGGGTAAGTCTCCACGTTCAGGATTGCATCAGGATTTGGTCAGGATTTTCCATCAGTTTTTGTAAGCCAAAACCAGGAGTGGGTGATGAATACAGAAGTGGTGCATGTGTTTCTATTATACTTTTCCTCTGATTGTTCCACTCCTGGTTTTGGCTTACAAAAACTGATGGAAAATCCTGACCAAATCCTGATGCAATCCTGAACGTGGAGACTTACCCTAAGATAAATCCAAAATGAGCATATACCTTGCAGTAAGTTAATAGCAATAGTGCATATAAATAACATAGGGTACTTAGTAAACACTGTTTTTGTTAAAAAAAAAAGCGCTTTCCATGGGCAGGTGTCTGAAACAGTTGGGCTCTGGTCATGCAAGTAGAGGTTTTAATATCATAGGATAGGACATCCCGATTGGGGTACACCTTATAGCGGTGGGATGGCTTTTACACTTTTTAGATAAAAACCATAGTTTATTAAGTACCCTATGCTATTTATATGTACTATTGCTGTAAGGGAGCTTGAGGAACTCAAAAGGTGGACCCGCTGGACCGGCACAGCAAACCTCCCTAGGGCGAGTAGACCCGGTGGACCACCCTCTATACAGGGGGCTGTTGTGAAGTTGGATTTTGGGCTCCCCCGTGGCCACTGGTGGAATTGAACTGGTGTGCATCATCCCCTCTGTTCACCTGTTTCCATCAGGATGTGGGAGTCGCTATTTAACCTTGCTCCTCTGTCACTTCCATGCCGGTCAACATTGTAATCAGAAGCCTTTCTGTGCATGTTCCTGCTGCTAGACAACTCCCAGCTAAGTTGGACTTTAGTCCTCGTTTGTTTTTGCATTTTGTTCCAGTTCACAGCTGTAGTTTCGTTTCTGTGTCTGGAAAGCTCTTGTGATCTGAAATTGCCACTCTGATGTTATGAGTTAATACTAGAGTCTTAAAGTAATTTCAGGATGGTATTTTGATAGGGTTTTCAGCTGACCATGAAAGTGCCCTTTCTGTCTTCCTGCTATCTAGTAAGCGGACCTCAATTTTGCTAAACCTATTTTCATACTACGTTTGTCATTTCATCTAAAATCACCGCCAATATATGTGGGGGCCTCTGTCTGCCTATCGGGGAAATTTCTCTAGAGGTGAGCCAGGACTATATTTTCCTCTGCGAGGATTAGTTAGTCCTCCGGCCGGCGCTGGGCGTCTAGGGATAAAAAACGTAGGCAACGCTACCCGGCTACTGTTAGTTGTGCGGCAGGTTTAGTTCATGGTCAGTTTAGTTTCCATCCTTCCAAGAGCTAGTACTTATGTTTGCTGGGCTATGTTCTCTTGCCATTGAGAACCATAACAGTTTGACCGGCCCAAAAAGGGTTAAATTAATTGACAGAGAAAGGAGAGAAAAGAGAAGTCTGCTGAAGATTTTTTTTTTTTTTTTTTCCCCTTCCCTTCAGTTCTGAGTGTGCTTGTAATTGAATCTCTTGCAAGTCTGCCTATATTGCAGCCTTTCTCTCTCTCTCTCTCCTTCTAATCCTGGAATGGCTCTGTGTTCACCTGTTTAAAATGGATATTCAGAGTTTAGCTGCAGGTTTGAATAATCTCACCACGAAAGTTCAAAATTTACAAGATTTTGTTGTTCATGTTCCTATATCTGAACCTAGAATTCCTTTGCCTGAATTTTTCTCGGGGAATAGATCTTGCTTTCAAAATTTCAAAAATAATTGCAAGTTGTTTTTGTCCCTGAAATCTCGCTCTGCTGGAGATCCTGCTCAGCAGGTCAGGATTGTGATTTCCTTGCTCCGGGGCGACCCTCAGGATTGGGCTTTTGCATTGGCTCCAGGGGATCCTGCGTTGCTCAATGTGGATGCGTTTTTTCTGGCCTTGGGGTTGCTTTATGAGGAACCTCAGTTAGAGCTTCAGGCGGAAAAGGCCTTGATGTCCCTATCTCAGGGGCAAGACGAAGCTGAAATATACTGCCAGAAATTCCGTAAATGGGCTGTGCTTACTCAGTGGAATGAGTGCGCCCTGGCGGCGAATTTCAGAGAGGGTCTCTCTGATGCCATTAAGGATGTTATGGTGGGGTTCCCTGTGCCTGCGGGTCTGAATGAGTCCATGACAATGGCTATCCAGATCGATAGGCGTCTGCGGGAGCGCAAACCTGTGCACCATTTGGCGGTGTCTACTGAGAAGACGCCAGAGAATATGCAATGTGATAGAATTCTGTCCAGAAGTGAACGGCAGAATTTAAGACGAAAAAATGGGTTGTGCTTCTATTGCGGTGATTCAACTCATGTTATATCAGCATGCTCTAAGCGTACTAAGAAGCTTGATAAGTCTGTTTCAATTGGCACTTTACAGTCTAAGTTTATTCTATCTGTGACCCTGATTTGTTCTTTATCATCTATTACCGCGGATGCCTATGTCGACTCTGGCGCCGCTTTGAGTCTTATGGATTGGTCCTTTGCCAAACGCTGTGGGTATGATTTGGAGCCTCTTGAAACTCCTATACCCCTGAAGGGGATTGACTCCACCCCATTGGCTAGTAATAAACCACAATACTGGACACAAGTAACTATGCGGATTAATCCGGATCATCAGGAGATTATTCGCTTTCTTGTGCTGTATAACCTACATGATGTGTTGGTGCTTGGATTGCCATGGCTGCAATCTCATAACCCAGTCCTTGACTGGAAAGCTATGTCTGTGTTAAGCTGGGGATGTAAGGGGACGCATGGGGACGTACCTGTGGTTTCCATTTCATCATCTATTCCCTCTGAGATTCCTGAATTCTTGACTGAATATCGTGACGTTTTTGAAGAACCTAAGCTTGGTTCATTACCTCCGCACCGGGAGTGCGATTGTGCCATAGATTTGATTCCGGGTAGTAAATACCCTAAGGGTCGTTTATTTAATCTGTCTGTGCCTGAACATGCTGCTATGCGAGAATATATAAAGGAGTCCTTGGAAAAGGGACATATTCGTCCTTCGTCATCTCCCTTAGGAGCCGGTTTTTTCTTTGTGGCTAAGAAAGATGGCTCTTTAAGATCGTGTATTGATTATCGGCTTTTGAATAAAATCACGGTTAAATATCAATATCCGTTGCCACTGCTGACTGATTTGTTTGCTCGCATAAAGGGGGCCAAGTGGTTCTCTAAGATAGATCTCCGTGGGGCGTATAATTTGGTGCGAATTAAGCAGGGGGATGAGTGGAAGACCGCATTTAATACGCCCGAGGGCCACTTTGAGTATTTGGTGATGCCTTTTGGTCTTTCAAATGCCCCTTCAGTCTTTCAGTCCTTTATGCATGACATTTTCCGTGATTATTTGGATAAATTTATGATTGTGTATCTGGATGATATTTTGATTTTTTCGGATGACTGGGACTCTCATGTCCAGCAGGTCAGGAGGGTTTTTCAGGTTTTGCGGTCTAATTCCTTGTGTGTGAAGGGTTCTAAGTGCGTTTTTGGGGTACAAAAGATTTCCTTTTTGGGATATATTTTTTCCCCCTCTTCCATCGAGATGGATCCTGTCAAGGTTCAGGCTATTTGTGATTGGACGCAACCCTCTTCTCTTAAGAGTCTTCAGAAATTTTTGGGCTTTGCTAACTTTTATCGTCGATTTATTGCTGGTTTTTCTGATGTTGTTAAACCATTGACTGATTTGACTAAGAAGGGTGCTGATGTTGCTGATTGGTCCCCTGCTGCTGTGGAGGCCTTTCGGGAGCTTAAGCGCCGCTTTTCTTCCGCCCCTGTGTTGCGTCAGCCTGATGTTGCTCTTCCTTTTCAGGTTGAGGTCGACGCTTCTGAAATCGGAGCTGGGGCGGTTTTGTCGCAGAGAAGTTCCGATTGTTCCGTGATGAGACCTTGTGCCTTTTTCTCGCGTAAATTTTCGCCCGCCGAGCGGAATTATGATGTTGGGAATCGGGAGCTTTTGGCCATGAAGTGGGCTTTTGAGGAGTGGCGTCATTGGCTTGAGGGGGCTAGACATCAGGTGGTGGTATTGACTGACCACAAAAATCTAATTTATCTTGAGTCCGCCAGATGCCTGAATCCTAGACAGGCGCGCTGGTCGTTGTTTTTCTCTCGGTTTGATTTTGTGGTGTCCTACCTGCCGGGTTCTAAGAATGTTAAGGCGGATGCCCTTTCTAGGAGTTTTGAGCCTGACTCCCCTGGTAACTCTGAACCTACAGGTATCCTTAAGGATGGAGTGATATTGTCTGCCGTTTCTCCAGACCTGCGGCGGGCCTTGCAGGAGTTTCAGGCGGATAGACCTGATCGTTGCCCACCTGGTAGACTGTTTGTTCCTGATGATTGGACCAGTAAAGTCATTTCTGAGGTTCATTCTTCTGCGTTGACAGGTCATCCTGGAATCTTTGGTACCAGGGATTTGGTGGCAAGGTCCTTCTGGTGGCCTTCCCTGTCTCGAGATGTGCGAGGCTTTGTGCAGTCTTGTGACGTTTGTGCTCGGGCCAAGCCTTGTTGTTCTCGGGCTAGTGGATTGTTGTTGCCCTTGCCTATCCCGAAGAGGCCCTGGACGCACATCTCTATGGATTTTATTTCGGATCTTCCTGTTTCTCAGAAGATGTCTGTCATCTGGGTGGTGTGTGACCGTTTCTCTAAGATGGTCCATTTGGTTCCCCTGCCTAAGTTGCCTTCTTCTTCCGAGTTGGTTCCTCTGTTTTTTCAAAATGTGGTCCGTTTGCATGGTATTCCGGAGAATATCGTTTCTGACAGAGGAACCCAATTCGTGTCTAGATTTTGGCGAGCATTCTGTGCTAGGATGGGCATAGATTTGTCTTTCTCGTCTGCTTTCCATCCTCAGACTAATGGCCAGACCGAGCGGACTAATCAGACCTTGGAGACATATTTGAGGTGTTTTGTGTCTGCAGATCAGGATGATTGGGTTGCTTTTTTGCCTTTAGCGGAGTTTGCCCTCAATAATCGGGCCAGCTCTGCCACCTTGGTGTCTCCTTTTTTCTGTAATTCGGGGTTTCATCCTCGATTTTCTTCTGGTCAGGTGGAATCTTCGGATTGTCCTGGAGTGGATGCTGTGGTGGAGAGGTTGCATCAGATTTGGGGGCAGGTAGTGGACAATTTGAAGTTGTCCCAGGAGAAGACTCAGCTTTTTGCCAACCGCCGGCGTCGGGTTGGTCCTCGGCTTTGTGTTGGGGACTTGGTGTGGTTGTCTTCTCGTTTTGTCCCTATGAGGGTTTCTTCTCCTAAGTTTAAGCCTCGGTTCATCGGCCCGTACAAGATATTGGAGATTCTTAACCCTGTGTCCTTCCGTTTGGACCTCCCTGCATCTTTTTCTATTCATAATGTTTTTCATCGGTCATTGTTGCGCAGGTATGAGGTACCGGTTGTGCCTTCCGTTGAGCCTCCTGCTCCGGTGTTGGTTGAGGGCGAGTTGGAGTACGTTGTGGAAAAAATCTTGGACTCCCGTGTTTCCAGACGGAAACTCCAGTATCTGGTCAAATGGAAGGGATACGGTCAGGAGGATAATTCTTGGGTGACTGCCTCTGATGTTCATGCCTCCGATCTGGTCCGTGCCTTTCATAGGGCTCATCCTGATCGCCCTGGTGGTTCTGGTGAGGGTTCCGTGCCCCCTCCTTGAGGGGGGGGTACTGTTGTGAAGTTGGATTTTGGGCTCCCCCGGTGGCCACTGGTGGAATTGAACTGGTGTGCATCATCCCCTCTGTTCACCTGTTTCCATCAGGATGTTGGAGTCGCTATTTAACCTTGCTCCTCTGTCACTTCCATGCCGGTCAACATTGTAATCAGAAGCCTTTCTGTGCATGTTCCTGCTGCTAGACAACTCCCAGCTAAGTTGGACTTTAGTCCTCGTTTGTTTTTGCATTTTGTTCCAGTTCACAGCTGTAGTTTCGTTTCTGTGTCTGGAAAGCTCTTGTGATCTGAAATTGCCACTCTGATGTTATGAGTTAATACTAGAGTCTTAAAGTAATTTCAGGATGGTATTTTGATAGGGTTTTCAGCTGACCATGAAAGTGCCCTTTCTGTCTTCCTGCTATCTAGTAAGCGGACCTCAATTTTGCTAAACCTATTTTCATACTACGTTTGTCATTTCATCTAAAATCACCGCCAATATATGTGGGGGCCTCTGTCTGCCTATCGGGGAAATTTCTCTAGAGGTGAGCCAGGACTATATTTTCCTCTGCCAGGATTAGTTAGTCCTCCGGCCGGCGCTGGGCGTCTAGGGATAAAAAACGTAGGCAACGCTACCCGGCTACTGTTAGTTGTGTGTTGTGAATTTGGATTCTGGGCTCCCCCGGTGGCCGCTTGTGGAATTGGACTTGTCATCCTCCTTCCTGTTTCACCTGGTTCCATCAGTAGTGGGTGTCGCTATTTAAGCTCATTTCTCTGGTGGTTTCTTGCCGGTCAACAATGTTATCTGATGCCTCTCAGTGCTTGTTCCTGCTTCTAGACAACTACTAGATAAGTTGGACTTTTGTCCATGTTTCGTTTTGCCTATTTGTTCCAGTTCACAGCTGAAGTTTTGTTACTGTGTCTGGAAAGCTCTCGTTGATCAGGGATTGCTACTCTGGCGTTATGAGTTATTGCCAGAGTTTAAGGTAATCTCTGGATGGTGTTTTGTTAGTGTTTTTCTGCTGACCATGAAAGTATACTATCTGTCTTCTGCTATCTAGTAAGCGGACCTCAAATTTGCTAAGACTATTTTCCTGCTGCGTTTGTTGTTTCATCTGAACTCACCGTCATTATATGTGGGGGGCTACTGTCTTCTTTGGAATATTTCTCTAGAGGTGAGCCAGGTCTTATATTTCCCTCTGCTAGCTATTTAGGTCTTAGGCCAGAGCTGGGCATCTAGCGATAAATAGGAAATGCTACCTGGCTATTTCTAGTTGCGCGGCAGGCTTAGTTCATGGTCAGTATAGTTCCATCTTCCGAGAGCTTGTCCCTCTATAGGCTTGCTATGATCTCTGCCTGCAGAGATCATGACAGTTTGACCGGCCAATAAAGTGTTAAAGACCCAGGTTGAGAAAGGAGAGTTATAAGAAGTCTGCTGGAAATTTTTTTTTTTTTTTTTTTCCCCTCCAGTCTGCCTTGCTGCAGTCTTTTTTCTCTCTCTCCTCCTAATCTCTGTATGGCTCTGTGTGCACCTGACAATAATGGATCTCCAGAGTGTAACTGCGGGTTTGAATAATCTCATCACGAAAGTACAAAATTTACAAGATTTTGTGGTACATGCTCCGGTATCTGACCCGAGAATTCCTTTGCCGGAGTTCTTCACAGGGAATAGAGCTAGCTTCCAGAATTTCCGAAATAATTGTAAGCTTTATTTGTCCCTGAAGTCTCGTTCAGCTGGAGACCCTGCTCAGCAGGTTAGGATTGTGATTTCCTTGCTCAGGGGTGACCCTCAAGATTGGGCCTTCTCATTGCCAGCAGGGGATCCTGCGTTACGCGATGTGGATGCGTTTTTTCTGGCCTTGGGCTTGCTTTATGAGGAACCTCATTTGGAACTTCAGGCAGAAAAAACTTTGATTGCACTATCTCAGGGGCAAGACGAAGCTGAAGTTTTCTGCCAAAAATTCCGTAAATGGTCTGTGCTTACTCAGTGGAATGAGTGCGCCTTGGCGGCAACTTTCAGAGAAGGTCTCTCTGATGCCGTTAAGGATGTTATGGTGGGGTTCCCTGTGCCTGCAGGTCTGAATGAGTCCATGACTATGGCTATTCAGATTGATAGGCGTCTGCGGGAGCGCAAACCAGTGCACCATCTGGCGGTGTCTATGGAAAAGACGCCAGAAAGTATGCAGTGTGATAGAATTCTGTCCAGGAGCGAGCGACAGAATTTTAGACGGAAGAATGGATTGTGTTTCTATTGTGGGGATTCTACTCATGTTATATCAGCATGCTCTAGGCGTACAAAGAAGCTTGATAAGTCTGTTTCCATTGGCACCATTCAGTCTAAGTTTATTTTGTCTGTAACCCTGATTTGCTCTTTGTCATCCATTGCCACGGACGCCTATGTTGACTCTGGCGCCGCTCTGAGTCTTATGGATTGGTCCTTTGCCAATCGTTGTGGTTTTGATTTAGAGCCTTTGGAGACTCTTATTCCTCTGAAGGGGATTGACTCCACCCCATTGGCTAATAATAAACCACAATACTGGACACAAGTAACCATGCGTATCAATCCGGATCACCAGGAGATTATTCGTTTCCTGGTGCTGTATAATTTACATGACGATTTGGTACTGGGATTGCCATGGTTGCAGTCTCACAACCCAGTCTTGGACTGGAGAGCAATGTCTGTGTTGAGCTGGGGATGTAAGGGTATTCATGGGGACTTACCTTTGGTTTCTATTTCGTCGTCCATTCCCTCTGAAGTCCCTGAGTTCCTCTCTGATTATCAAGACGTCTTTGACGAACCCAAGCTTGGGTCGTTACCTCCGCACCGTGAGTGCGATTGTGCCATAGATTTGATACCGGGTTGTAAATATCCAAAGGGTCGTTTGTTTAATCTGTCTGTGCCGGAACATGCTGCTATGCGGGAATATATAAAGGAGTCTTTGGAAAAGGGACATATTCGTCCATCTTCTTCTCCCTTGGGAGCTGGGTTTTTCTTTGTCTCAAAAAAAGACGGCTCTTTGAGACCATGTATTGATTATCGGCTTCTGAATAAGATCACTGTTAAGTATCAATACCCATTGCCATTGCTTACTGATTTGTTTGCTCGTATAGAGGGTGCTAAGTGGTTCTCTAAAATTGATCTTCGTGGGGCGTATAATTTGGTGCGAATCAGGCAGGGGGATGAGTGGAAGACCGCATTTAATACGCCCGAGGGCCACTTTGAGTATTTGGTCATGCCTTTTGGTCTTTCTAATGCCCCTTCAGTTTTCCAGTCTTTTATGCATGATATTTTCCGCGATTTTCTGGATAAATTTATGATAATATATCTGGATGATATTCTGATTTTTTCTGATGACTGGGACTCTCATGTCCAGCAGGTCAGGAGAGTTTTTCAGGTTCTGCGGTCTAATTCTTTATGTGTGAAGGGGTCTAAGTGCGTTTTTGGGGTCCAGAAAATTTCCTTTTTGGGGTATATTTTTTCTCCCTCTTCCATTGAGATGGATCCCGTCAAGGTGCAAGCTATTTGTGACTGGACTCAGCCCTCCTCTCTTAAGGGTCTTCAGAGATTTTTGGGCTTTGCCAACTTTTACCGCCGATTTATTGCTGGTTTTTCGGATGTCGTTAAACCACTGACTGATTTGACCAGACAAGGCGCTGATGTTGCTAATTGGTCCCCTCATGCTGTAGAGGCCTTTCAGGAGCTTAAGCGCCGTTTTGCCTCTGCCCCTGTGTTGCGTCAGCCTGATGTGAATCTGCCTTTTCAGGTTGAGGTTGACGCTTCGGAGATCGGAGCTGGGGCAGTGTTGTCGCAGAAAGGTTCCGACTGCTCCGTCATTAGGCCTTGTGCCTTCTTTTCTCGCAAATTTTCGCCCGCAGAGCGGAATTATGATGTTGGGAATCGGGAGCTTTTGGCCATGAAGTGGGCGTTTGAGGAGTGGCGCCATTGGCTCGAGGGGGCTAGGCATCAGGTGGTGGTATTGACTGACCACAAAAATTTGATTTATCTTGAGACTGCCAGACGCCTGAATCCTAGACAGGCGCGCTGGTCTTTATTTTTTTCTCGCTTTAATTTTGTGGTGTCATACCTACCGGGTTCTAAGAATGTTAAGGCAGATGCCCTTTCTAGGAGTTTTGACCCGGACTCTCCTGGTAATTCTGAACCCACAGGTATCCTTAGGGAGGGAGTAATTTTGTCGGCCGTTTCTCCTGATCTGCGGCGGTCCTTGCAAGAGTTTCAGGCGGATAGACCGGATCGTTGTCCGCCTGATAGACTGTTTGTTCCGGATGATTGGACCAGCAGAGTCATCTCTGAGGTACATTCTTCTGCATTGGCAGGTCATCCCGGAATTTTTGGTACCAGGGATTTGGTGGCAAGATCCTTCTGGTGGCCTTCCCTGTCACGAGATGTGCGAGTCTTTGTGCAGTCATGTGACGTTTGTGCTCGGGCCAAGTCTTGTAGTTCTCGGGCTAGCGGACTGCTGTTGCCCTTGCCTATTCCTAAGAGGCCTTGGACACACATCTCGATGGATTTTATTTCAGATCTGCCTGTTTCCCAGAAGATGTCTGTCATCTGGGTGGTCTGTGACCGTTTCTCTAAAATGGTCCATTTGGTTCCTCTGCCCAAGTTGCCTTCTTCTTCTGAGTTGGTTCCTCTGTTTTTTCAGAATGTTGTCCGATTGCACGGTATTCCTGAGAATATTGTTTCTGACAGAGGTACCCAATTTGTGTCTAGATTTTGGCGGGCATTCTGTGCTAGGATGGGCATAGATTTGTCTTTTTCATCTGCTTTTCACCCTCAGACTAATGGCCAGACCGAGCGGACTAATCAGACCCTGGAGACATATCTGAGGTGTTTTGTCTCTGCTGACCAGGATGATTGGGTTGCTTTTTTGCCATTGGCAGAGTTCGCCCTCAATAATCGGGCCAGCTCTTCCACCTTGGTGTCCCCGTTTTTCTGTAATTCGGGGTTTCACCCTCGATTTTCCTCCGGTCAGGTGGAATCCTCGGATTGTCCTGGAGTGGATGCGGTGGTGGAGAGATTGCATCACATCTGGGGGCAGGTTATGGACAATTTGAAGTTGTCCCAGGAGAAGACTCAGCGTTTTGCCAACCGTCATCGTCGTGTTGGTTCTCGGCTTTGTGTTGGAGATTTGGTGTGGTTGTCTTCTCGTTTTGTCCCTATGAGGGTCTCTTCTCCTAAGTTTAAACCTCGGTTCATCGGCCCTTATAGAATATTGGAGATTCTTAATCCTGTTTCTTTCCGTTTGGACCTCCCTGCGTCCTTTTCCATTCATAACGTTTTTCATCGGTCGTTATTGCGCAGGTATGAGGTACCTGTTGTACCTTCAGTTGAGCCTCCTGCTCCGGTGTTGGTTGAGGGTGAGTTGGAGTACGTTGTGGAGAAAATTTTGGACTCTCGTGTTTCCAGACGGAGACTCCAGTATCTGGTCAACTGGAAGGGTTACGGCCAGGAGGATAATTCTTGGGTCAATGCATCTGATGTTCATGCTTCTGATCTTGTTCGTGCCTTCCATAGGGCTCATCCTGGTCGCCCTGGTGGATCTGGTGAGGGTTCGGTGCCCCCTCCTTGAGGGGGGGGTACTGTTGTGAATTTGGATTCTGGGCTCCCCCGGTGGCCGCTTGTGGAATTGGACTTGTCATCCTCCTTCCTGTTTCACCTGGTTCCATCAGTAGTGGGTGTCGCTATTTAAGCTCATTTCTCTGGTGGTTTCTTGCCGGTCAACAATGTTATCTGATGCCTCTCAGTGCTTGTTCCTGCTTCTAGACAACTACTAGATAAGTTGGACTTTTGTCCATGTTTCGTTTTGCCTATTTGTTCCAGTTCACAGCTGAAGTTTTGTTACTGTGTCTGGAAAGCTCTCGTTGATCAGGGATTGCTACTCTGGCGTTATGAGTTATTGCCAGAGTTTAAGGTAATCTCTGGATGGTGTTTTGTTAGTGTTTTTCTGCTGACCATGAAAGTATACTATCTGTCTTCTGCTATCTAGTAAGCGGACCTCAAATTTGCTAAGACTATTTTCCTGCTGCGTTTGTTGTTTCATCTGAACTCACCGTCATTATATGTGGGGGGCTACTGTCTTCTTTGGAATATTTCTCTAGAGGTGAGCCAGGTCTTATATTTCCCTCTGCTAGCTATTTAGGTCTTAGGCCAGAGCTGGGCATCTAGCGATAAATAGGAAATGCTACCTGGCTATTTCTAGTTGCGCGGCAGGCTTAGTTCATGGTCAGTATAGTTCCATCTTCCGAGAGCTTGTCCCTCTATAGGCTTGCTATGATCTCTGCCTGCAGAGATCATGACAGTTGTGCGGCAGGTTTAGTTCATGGTCAGTTTAGTTTCCATCCTTCCAAGAGCTAGTACTTATGTTTGCTGGGCTATGTTCTCTTGCCATTGAGAACCATAACAGGGGGCGTTTAGGGGCAGGCCCAAGGGAGACTACTATCACAGCAGATGGTACCCAGAGACGGGGTACAGGAGTCACGGGGGTCTGGAAGGACAGAGTGATGCGGCTGGGGCACAGGAAATAAGGGCAGGACTGAGGCGAAGGTAGTAACGGCAGGAGTACAGGACAAACGGACAGGACTGAGACACAGACAGACTGGCACGGTGAAGACATGGCAGCAAGGACAAACAGAGAAAACTGGGAGACTGGCACTAGAAGGAAACAAAGGAGAAAGGGCAGGTGAGGAAGTAGGCAACGTAGCAAGCAAAGGACTACTGGCTAAAAAGGGCAGACAGGAGTACGGGATAGCAGGAGGACGTGGGGCCAGAATCAAATGCTAAACACAAATGACAATCAGGCACCGCCAGGAGGAAGAGGCGGCCTGATAAGGAGAGCGGCGGCATACCTTCCGGGTCAGGGTTCTCCAGGAGCACAGAGCGGAGAGGAAGGAGCGGCCAGAATCAGCAGGAGAAGTATGTGCGTGCGCCGCAGAACCCAGTGCGCGCACGCACCCCACGGCGAACAGGAGCTGGCCACGCGAGGAGAGGAACAGAAGCCGGGGAACGAACAGGAATGTACCGCAGAGCGGTAAGTATAGCAGGATTCAGGCGGCGAGGCAGGCAGCAGCATGACAGTACCCCCCTCCTTACGCCCCTCCATCCTAAGACCAGAAAGAAATTATGCTAAGATTCGAGAAGCCTGGATGTTCTCCCGAGGCTCCCAAGATCTTTCCTCAGGACCAAAACCTTTCCAATCCACCAGAAAAAAAGGCCATCCCTCTTATCTTTTTCATAGCAAGAATGTCCTTAACTTCAAAGACATCATCAGAAAATTAGGCTGAGGTGAAACAGCAGAAGTGACATGGAACTGATTGAGGACCAGGAGGGAGGGAAACGTGAAAAGAATTGGGGATGTGGATCGAGGCGGGTAGCCTCAACTTATAAGAAACATCGTTGATACGGGACAAGACCTCGAAGGGTCTAATATAGCGGGGACCCAGTTTATGCGAGGGGATCTTTAAGCGGACGAACTTAGAAGATAGCCACACCTTATCACCGGGATGATATAGTGGAGGATCTAAGCACCTCTTGTCCGCATGTCTTTTCATTCTGTCGCAGGCTAGTTCGAGAGTGGTCTTGGTCTCCAGCCAAATCCTGGAGAACTCCCTGGACAGAAAACCAGTTGCTGGGACACCCAAGACAGGAGGAACCGGAAGAGGCATACCGGGAAGTTGCCTGTAGACGATAAAGAAAGGTGACTTGGAAGAAGATTTGCTGGTGTGATTGTTGTATGCGAATTCAGCCCATGGGAATAAATCTGACCAGTCATTCTGGTGGAAGTTAGAGAAATGATGGAGATAAGTCACCAGAGTTTGATTGGTACGTTTCACCTGACCGTTGGTTTGTGGGTGGTAGGCAGAGGAGAAGTCAAGCGTGATGTTCATAAACTTTCAGAGAGCTCTCCAAAACCGAGAGGCGAAATGGACTCCTCTGTCCGAAACAATATGTTGAGGAAGACCGTGAATACGAAAAATATGGTGGACAAAAGCTTTCATCAACTCGGGTGCTGAGGGTAAACCAGGAAGAGATATGAAATGAGCCATCTTAGAGAACCTATCCACGATGACGAGGATGACAGTGCAACCGGAAGATTGAGGTAGATCGGTAATAAAGTCCATTGCAATGTGTTGCCATGGGGCAGAAGGGACTGGAAGCAGATGAAGCAGACCAGAGGGTAGTTGTCTAGGAACCTTTTTCTTGGCACAAGATGGACAGGAGGCTATAAAGCTTCAGACATCTTGGAGAAGGGTTGGCCACCAGTAGTAGCAGGACACGAGTAAGAGAGTCTTCTTGAAGCCGACATGACCAGCCAATTTGGAGGCATGTCCCCAGCGCAAGACTAGTCTCCTGTTGCACTCAGGAACGAAAGTTTTACCTGGAGGTAAAGAAGTCAGACTGACAGGAGCTACCATAATGACCTTGGAAGGATCCAAGATATGCGTGGGTTCCTCCTCAGTATCGGTAGATAAAAAAGACCTGGACAATGCGTCGGCCTTGAGATTCTTATTGCCGGGACAAAAATGCAGCTCAAAATTAAAACGGGCAAAGATGAATGGCTCCCCCCAAAAGGTATCTCCACTCCTCTAATGCCAACTTGATGGCCAACAGCTCCCTGTCACCAATGGAATAGTTGCGTTCCGAGGTGGAGAATGTCTTGGAGAAGAAGCTGCAGGTGACAAGCCTCCCGGAGGAGGACCTCTGAAAAAGTACCGCTCTTGCTCCAGCGGTAGAAGCATCTACCTCAAGGACAAAAGGTAGACGATGAAGTACAGGAGCAGATGCGAAGGCTTGTTTCAGGGACAAGAATGTGTCTTCGGCCTCAGATGACCAGATGTGAGGGTTGGCCCCCTTGCGTATCAGAGAAATGATGGGTCCGGTCAAAGAGGAAAACTGAGGGATGAACTGCCGGTAATAATTTGCGAAACCGAGGAATCGCTGGATAGCTTTGACACCATTAGGACGTGGCCAGTTGAGCACGGCGGACACCTTTTCCGGATCCATGCGTAGACCTGAGTCAGCGATGAGGTAACCCAGGAATGGAAGAGACGACTGTTCAAAGGCGCACTTCTCGAGCTTGGCATAAAGATGATTCTCCCTCAGATGCAGTAGAACGAGACGGACATCCCTTCTATGGGTAGATAGATCTGGAGAGAAGATAAGAATATCATCCAAGTATACCACCACACAAGAGCACAGAAGGTCCCGAAAAACATTATTCACAAACTCCTGGAATACTGCAGGGGCATTGCATAAACCAAAGGGCATGACCAAATACTCATAGTGCCCATCCCTGGTGTTAAAGGCAATCTTCCACTCGTCTCCAGAGCGAATACGGATTAGATTGTAGGCCCCACGGAGATCCAGTTTAGCAAAGATGCGTGCTCCCCATAGCCGGTCGAATAGCTCAGGAATGAGGGGAAGCGGGTACTTGTTCTTAATTGTGATATTATTGAGACCCCTGTAGTCGATGCAGGGACGAAGAGATCCATCTTTCTTCTTGACAAAAAAGAAATGTGAAGAGGATTTCCGGATAAAACCTCTGGCTAGATTTTCCTGGACAAACTCGGTCATGGCTTGAGACTCAAGAGGGTTCAGCGGATAAATTTGACCCCTAGGCGGAGTCATACCTTGAACAAGGTCGATCGGGCAATCATATGGACGATGCGGGGGTAGGTTCTCCGCCTCCTTCTTGTCAAAGACATCCGCGAAGGACCAGTGGACCGAAGGCAGATCTGCAGGCACCATGGTTGACCGAGGAGACCTCACCAGCCGGACGGGAAGCAGGCACCTGGTCTGATAGGTGTGACCCCAACGTAGAACATCACCAGACCGCCAATCCAGGACGGGTTCATGAGTTCTTAACCAAGGAAGACCCAAAAGGAACGTATGAGACAATGAGGGCAGCATGTAGAAGGCTATCTTCTCCTGATGCAGGGCTCCGATCTGTAACAACACCTCCTCGGTGACCAGGGTAACGGTCTCCCACAAAGGTCTACCGACCGAAGCTATCTGCCGAGGAGTATCCAGGGATCTGACAGGAATCTGAAGTCTACTGACCGCCTCTAATTGAATGAAGTTCCCTGCTGCTCCAGAATCTACATAGGCCACCTCAGAAAAATGACTAGCACCTAGATTCAATAAAAAAAGAGTTAAAGGTAGAGAGGAATCACTGATATCTAGGGAGGCCTCTCTTACCTGCGGAGGCATTTCCCAGCCTCACCGGACAAGAACGCAGAAGATGGGAGGTGCTGCCACTGTAAAAGCAGAGACTTTGTGTGATTCTTTCTTTGCGGCGTTGTTCTGCTGGTCTGAGACGATCCACTTGCATAGGCTCTGGTGCCGGAACCGGAGAAGGTGAGGCTGGCTGCTTCACGGAGGCGTTCCTGGAAGCGCAAATCAATGTGAGTTGCCAAAAATATGAGATCCTCCAAAGACGTTGGTGTGTCTCGACCAGCCAACTCGTCCTAGATTCGAGAAGACAGACCACGCCAAAAAGTTCCCACCAAGGCCTCATTGTTCCACCCAAGCTCAGAGGATAAAGTACGAAATCGAACGGCGTATTGGCCGACAGAAAGAGTACCCTGGTGGAGATTAAAAAGGGACTCAGTAGTAGAGGCCAGGCGTCCAGGTTCATCGAACACCTTACGGAAGATCTCCAAAAAAGTGGAGAGTTGGGAAACCAGAGGATCATCCCGCTCCCAGAGCAGATTCACCCAGGCCAAAGCCTCTCCTTCCAAGTGGGGCACAACAAAAGCCACTTTAGCCCGGTCGGTGGGGTATTGTTGCGGCAATAACTCAAAATGTAATTGGCATTGGTTTAAGAAACTCAGACACAATTTAGGATCTCCACTATACCGCGGAGGTTTAGCCAGATGAGGTGGTGGATGCGAAACTGGAGCTAGAGCAGGAGCTGAGGCGGCAGACTGTAGGGAGAGAAGACGGTTATCCACCGAAGCCATATAATTAAGGATGTGACCCTGAGTGTCGCGTTGCTGGACGAGTTCCTGCTAGAGACTGGCCAGCTGGGACGCGTTTCCCAGGTCTGAGGGCTGTAATGCCGATAAATGGGACTCCATGGCTTTTAGAAAGGCCATGATCTGGGTTTGATTCTCTTGAAGAACCCCTAATTCCTTTTGGGCGGAGGCAGAGGTACCAGTGGGGTCCATGGCCTGATTGTACTGTAAAGGAGCTTGAGGAACTCAAAAGGTGGACCCGCTGGACCGCGACAGCGAACCTCCCTAGGGCGAGTAGACCCAGTGGACCACCCCCTATACAAGGGGCGGTTAGGGGCAGGCCCAAGGGAGACTACTATCATAACAGCTTGTCATGATCTGTACTTTTGCCCTGTCCTGTATTTGAATAATATGCCATTTGATGTATGTAACTGTTCTCTGGTTTCTATTAGCTGTAATATATGTATTTTCTTGTGCTTTGAGTTAATCTGTAACAATGTCTCCTTCCCCCAATACTTGCAGCCCTAAGCTATAATGTAATTAAGCTTTGTCAACATCACTAGGAAGGAATAGCCATTCTTCCTCACAGCAGGTGGCTAGTCAAATGTACATACTACGGAGCCGACTAGTCTGGAATCTTCTGGTGGACTCAGCCATTGAATAGAAGGTGTGACCCCTACCCCCTTCAGGGGCGGATCCCAGGAGCTCAGATAATCCATTCTTATTTTGAGATCAGATGTGAGTTGATGCTGGAAGGAGAAGGAGTGGGGATTCTTAGCTGAGGCAAGACCCCACGTACATCTGTGACTGCGGAAGCGAAGGGGACGAGACTTGAGTTGAGGACATATCTCGTCGTTCGAGGGATTGTTTTGTGATCGCTTGGACTCGTGTGGACTATTGTTTTGTTAGCTGGCACAAGGATTATCGGGAGGTGCCCCCGAACCGGTTCCGTTGGACTAATTGTGGACTCTGTAGATCTACCTGCATGTGTTGTTCCAGCGTTCTTGATAATAAATCTGTGGAATCATCCGTTGGCCTGTTGTCCCTTCTTGCTCTGCCGTACACCCCGTCACAAACTGGTGGCAAGCAGTGGGATCAGAGCAGAAGGAATGGAGGACAACGGCCCAACATCGGGAACCAGCACCACAGAGTACCAGAACTGGACTTTGGGGAGCCTACAATCAAAAGCTAGAAGCTCCAGACAGACTATAACCCCAGCACCCACCATGAGGGAACTCCCCAGAGTGTCCCGCAAAGACTTCAAACCGTTTAATGAGGCTGCAGGCGACATTGAGAGCTTCTTCCAGGACTTTGAGCATCAGTGTTGATTAATGGAAGTCCCGGACAGGGAGCGAGTCCGACATCTGGTGGGGCTCTTAGAGGGTGGAGCTGCCGCAGCCTATAGAACCATGGGCCCTCGAGAGAACTGTGAGTATGCGGAGATTAAACTGACTATTCTAGAACATTATGCTGTGACGCCAGACACTTACCGGACTCAGTTCCGTACTTTAGCCTGCAATGAGGAAGTGTCTTTCAAGATATATGCCCACAGACTCAAACAAATATGTAATCGCTGGCTGGAAGCAGAGGAGGCCTTAACCTGGGAGACCTTTCTCCAGGTTATCCTAAAAGAGCAGTTTTACTTCAAGTGCCCTGCTGAGATCCGGGAATGGGTGCGTGAAAGGAGACCAGTCACTGTGGAGGAAGCTGCAGCTCTAGCTGATGAGGTTCTCACCATCAAGCCTCAGTGGAGGGTTCTGTTAGAGGATCGAGAGAGGCCTACCAGCTCCACAACCCCGGTGGCCCCCAGTTCTTCTGTCCCCATTGTTCCCCGTTCCTCTATGCCACCACCTCATGCTGATACCCGTGTAAATGTCCCTCCAGTTTCTTCTACTGCGTTTTCTGGAATACGACGAGGAGAGGAAGTAGCAGAGCGCAGGTGTTATGGCTGTGGGCATCTGGGGCATCTGCAGGCCTCATGCCCAGCCAGCTCATGGAGGAGTCGTCCTCAAACCCCTACAGCACCTTCAGGTGGGGGCCGGCCTCCAGGTTCCCTTACCCCTCACCCAAGAGGACGCCTTGGATGGAGTGAGACCCAGCACAGATGCTATCGATGTGGGCAGCCGGGGCATCTGCAAGCCTCCTGCCCAGCTGTTCAAATGAGGATTGATCCTGTACCCAGTCATATTATTAATTATGTACAGCCAAGTGTCATGGAGGAAGACGTGTCACCACTACGTGAGGACTGGCCTAGTGCCTCACCCACCCATGTTGCACCACTAGGAGTTTATGGTGTGCGACCTGCAGCTATGATGACGTCTGCTCATCGAGGTAAGCACTTGCAGGAGGTCGTGCTGGATGGACAGAGACTTCTTGGATTTTGTGACTCGGGGGCTTTCCTCACACTGGCTGATCCCCGAGTGGTTCGGCCTGAGGCAATCCATAGAGGACCTGGGATTGTTATTGAACTGGCTGGTGGACATTGGAGGACTATTCCCACAGCCACTGTGGATCTGAACTTTGGTTTTGGGGTCAGGCGATGTTTGGTTGGGGTGATGGGAGGTCTGCCTGCAGATGTTCTCCTGGGCAATGATGTGGGAGAGCTACGATGCCAATTCGTGGCTGCATGAAGCCACATGTAAGTTACGCTCTGCCTGTGTGTACTTAACCAGCGACCTGTAGAGGTCCCTAGTACGTACACAAATTGGGAGGGGAAGGGATTGCCATGATCTGTACTTTTGCCCTGTCCTGTATTTGAATAATATGCCATTTGATGTATGTAACTGTTCTCTGGTTTCTATTAGCTGTAATATATGTATTTTCTTGTGCTTTGAGTTAAGGCCCCGTCTCACTTAGCGACGCTAAAGCGATCCCGACAACGATACGACCTGTCAGGGATCGTTGCTGCGTCGCTATGTGGTCGCTGGTGAGATGTCAAACAGTGAGATCTTACTAACGATCGCAGCTGCGATCTCACTGTTTGACATCTCACCAGCGACCTGTAGCGACCTGTACAACGATCTCACATGGGAGCTATTATGACGATTCAGTGTCTGAGTCGTCAACGAGGTCGTTGGTAAGGTGTCAAACACAGCGATGTGTGCTACCCAGCGGGACCTCAACGATCAAAAAAAGGTCCAGGCCATTCCGACACGACCAGCGATCTCACAGCAGGGGCCTGGTCGCTGCTACGTGTCACACATAGCGAGATCGCTACTGAGGTCGCTGTTGCGTCACGAAACTTGTGACTCAGCAGCGATCTCGCTAGCGATCTCGCTTAGTGAGACGGGGGCTTTAATCTGTAACAATGTCTCCTTGCCCCAATACTTGCAGCCCTAAGCTATAATGTAATTAAGCTTTGTCAACATCACTAGGAAGGAATAGCCATTCTTCCTCACAGCAGGTGGCTAGTCAAATGTACATACTACGGAGCCGACTAGTCTGGAATCTTCTGGTGGACTCAGCCATTGAATAGAAGGTGTGACCCCTACCCCCTTCAGGGGCGGATCCCAGGAGCTCAGACAATCCATTCTTATTTTGAGATCAGATGTGAGTTGATGCTGGAAGGAGAAGGAGTGGGGATTCTTAGCTGAGGCAAGACCCCACGTACATCTGTGACTGCGGAAGTGAACGGGACGAGACTTGAGTTGAGGACATATCTCGTCGTTCAAGGGATTGTTTTGTGATCGCTTGGACTCGTGTGGACTATTGTTTTGTTAGCTGGCACAAGGATTATCGGGAGGTGCCCCCGAACCGGTTCCGTTGGACTAATTGTGGACTCTGTAGATCTACCTGCATGTGTTGTTCCAGCGTTCTTGATAATAAATCTGTGGAATCATCCCTTGGCCTGTTGTCCCTTCTTGCTCTGCCGTACACCCCGTCACACAGCTGGTACCCAAAGATGGGGTACAGGAGTCACAGAGGGGGTCTGAAAGGACAGAGTGAGGTGGCTGGGGCACAGGAAGTACGGGCAGAACTGAAGCAAAGGTAGTAACGGCAGGAGTACAGGACAAACGGACAGGACTGAGACACAGACAGACTGGCACGGTGAAGACACGGCAGCAAGGACAAACAGGGAACACTGGGAGACTGGCACTAGAAGGAAACAAAGGAGAGAGGGCAGGTGAGGAAGTAGGCAACATAGCAAGAAAAGGACTACTGGCTAAAAAGGGCAGACAGGAGTACGGGATAGCAGGAGAACGTGGGGCCAGAATCAAATGCTAAACACAAATTACAATCAGGCACCGCCAGGAGGAAGACGCTGCGTGATAAGGAGAGCGGCGGCATACCTTCCGGGTCAGGGTCCTCCAGGAGCACAAAGCGGAGAGGAAGGAGTGGCCAGAATCAGCAGGAGAAGTGTGCGCCGCAGAACCCAGTGCGCGCGCACACCCGACGGCGAGCAGAAGCCGGCCATGCGAGGAGAGGAACAGTAGCGGGGGAACAAGCAGGAATGTGCTGGGACGCCGCAGAGTGGTAAGTATAGCAGGATTCAGGCGGCGAGGCAGGCGGCAGCATGACAATTGCTATTTACTTACTTACTGCAGGGTATTTGCTCATTTTGTCTCTAGCTTAGGTTTTGCTCTCAGATTGGGCTGCAAATTCTTTGAGTCAAAGTCTTATTAATCACAAAATGCATAGTCGTCTGATTTTACCAAGTTATTTTGTTTCAGATCCTCCCGTTATTAATGGGATTACCAAGGAACATGCACACAACTTGTGACGCTAAACGAAGCCTGCCACAAGCTTCATGGTGCCCAAACAACAATCAGTAACAATCAGAGCCGGCTGCACAATTGCTGTCAGGTATATCCTTGTTAGAAATGCTCCAGCGTATCAAAGAAAACCTAGTTTAAAGATCTAGCTGGAGACCAGTCCAAGACTAGCCCAGCACCCTTCTGACTGGCTTTTGTCCCAGATGATTGACAGTTCTATGGCTATTGGAGACGCCTGTCAATCACCTGCAATGGAGGTGGGAGAAAAAATATACCTTGCTGCAATTGTGCAGCTAAAATCTGATTCATGCTGTCATTAGTTTGGGCAGCATGAAATAAACCTAAATGAACATTTTAGCCGCATTTTATGGTGATGTCTGTATAGGAGCTGACAAATATAGTGAATGCCAGTAACAAAAATGTCCTACTTTCCTGGCAGCAGTAATTTTGATAACATGTGAAGTAAAGGGTGGCTCAGCTCACCAATCTGGGTAAACAGGCACAATCAATCTAGGGAACCTCGCCCGGACAGTTTAGATCATCTCCAATAGTAACAAACAGCATGTAGAAAAGTCCAGCGTGAAAAGATATATCCTAAATGTGTAAAACTTTCCCTATAATAGGAGTATATTAACAACTCCATCATATACAGTAAGCAGTAAAATAGCGAACCTACGCGTTTCAGCAAGTAGCCTTAATCAGGTTGAGGCTACGTATCGAAGTGCGTAGGTTCATTATTTTACTGCTTATATGATGAAGTTTTCTAGGCTCGGGACATACTTTTTCACTCTGGACTTTCTCTGCTGTTTGCTAATTTCGATAATCCCTTGCTTTGACCCTAAACAACCAAGCCAGTATCGGCTGGACCACCAAAGCCATAAATAAAAATAATATTGGCAGATCGCATGTCTCATTGTATTTCCAATATTTAGTGCAATAATAAGCTAAGGCAGGTTTTTTCTCCACTTCGGTCGGGTAAAGTGACATTTCTAAACATGACATTCGATCAAAGATTAATGACATATTGGATAATGAATTTTTAATACCAAATATAAATATGAGCCGATGTAAACACTAGGGGATATAGAACCATAATTTCTAGACTTGAAATTGTGATTATAAAGTAATGTTAAGAGCTTCATTAGGAAAATACATCTTTTATTAATGTGCATTTGATTTTCTTTCACAGAGGGGTCTCCGCATAGGCTGCAAGGGGAGGAGGACTGGGAATTTTATGCTCTATATTTTAACAGTCATTTACCTTATGACTGCTATGATATTTATAGATTAAAAAGGTATTCCACGCCATAGGAAATCCATGAAATATTAGCACGCATGATATATTCAAAAGTTGTTCATTATTACTGATGAGCGTATACACTCGTTACTCGAGATTTCTCGAGCACGCTCGGGTGTCCTCCGAGTATTTTTTAGTGCTCGGAGATTTAGTTTCTCTTGCCGCAGCTGAATGATTTACATCTGTTAGCCAGCATAAGTACATGGGGGGTTGCCTGGTTGTTAGGGAATCCCCACAAGTACTTATTCTGGCTAACAGATGTAAATCATTCAGCTGCGGGAATAAAAACTAAATCTCCGAGCACTAAAAAATACTTGGAGGACAACCGAGCGTGCTCGGGAAATCTCGAGTAACGAGTGTATTCGCTCATCACTATTCATTATCTATCATGGTGAAATCTAGAGAGCCAATGCTAAATTACTGCAGATCTACTTTGGGTTTTATCCATGAAATATAAATGTAAATGGCTCCCGGCACAAATAGTGACTCTGCCGTATCAGTAGGACTATTAGGGTACGTCCCATGTACCAGAATTGTTGTGGGCTTTCAGGATGAAAATTCGCACCAAGATATGCACGATCTGCTGCTAATTTTCAGCCTGATGTTTTTCATCTGCATCGATGTGCCATCTATGTGTCTGTATTTTACATTCTTGTGACATTTGCGCAGAATTCATATTCATACATGAACATTTTAAAATCTACTTGAATTAATACAGTTCCCTATGTTAATAATTACAATGTAACCATAAGAATCAGATGCAATAAGGATGATCACTATCAGATCCAATTTTTTTTTCAATCATCAACCTCAATGGATTCTTGGATTCTCATCCGACTTGTGGAAGAGAATAATGCATGCTGCAATTGTTTTCCAGTCCATGTGAAATAACTGTCATATGAACAGCCCTACTGAATTGCATTGGTCAGTGTGCTGTCTGATTTTTTTTTCTCAGACAGCCCATGTCCATTTTATACTCATCTGAGCTGTTAACCCATTACTTGCCAAATTAGCAATTTTCTTTTTTCTTTTTTTTTTTTTTTAATGACAGATTTTTAATGATGTGGGTCCTAATGAATCAGAAACATAATTTGCAAAATTTTTACAAGTATGGATTTTTCAGAATAGGGCGTCCCAATATTCAATTAAAAATGACAATGACATGATTTCCTATTTTGAAAACATTCATTTTACAAACACAACACAAAAAATTGGATCTAATTATAAAAATTATAAAATCATAGCTGCTAGAAGCTAAAGATTAGGCGTCCCAAAAAAGGACATTGGTAGATAATGGGTTAATTAATCTTAGGGCTCCTTCACACATCAGCCCTATTCACATAAGAGAAAAAAGCGCAACTTCATTAGTGATTTTCAGCAAAAAGTAGTCAGAGGTTAATCACAGTTTGGTTACATTTTATAAGCTCTTCTAAAAAAAAAGGTTTCTGACCACTCAGTCCTTGAAAAATCATGGACATATGATAAGACCCATTCACTATTATGGGTACAAGTGCTATTAGAGCCCCTGATGTGCCTAAACACTAGAAGCCACTCACAGTTGACCTCATTTTGAAAACTAGACCCGTCATGGAACTTATCTAGATCTGTGATGAGTTTATTATATTGCACCGTGAAAATAAAAAATCAAATTTTCCCACAAACATGTTCTTTTAGCCCATTTTTTTATTTTCACAAGGGTAACAGAAGAAAAATGCACTGTAAACTTAGTTGTGCAATTTCTCCTGAGTATGAGTATACCCAAAACGTGGAGGAAAACTAGTTTGTGTGCACGGCAGGGTTTGGAAAGGAGGGAGCCCAATTTGACTTTTTGAATGCGAAATTTGCTCGAATCATTATTGGATGCCATGTTGAGTTTGGAGAGCCTCTGATGCGCATAAAGAGTGAAACCCCCCCCCCCCCCCACAAGTGACACAATTTTAGAAACTAGACCCCCCAAGGAACTTATCTATATGTATGGTGCGTACCTTGAACCCCAGCGGCTCATAGAAGTTTAGAACATTGTGAGATTAAAAAAACTCACATTTTTTCCCACAAAAATGTTCTTTTAGCCACAATTTTTTTATTTTCACAAGGTTAACAGGAAAAAATGGACCCCAAAAATTTGTTGTGAAAATTTTCCTGAGTACACCAATAACCCCATATGTGGCCAAAAACTTCTTTTGAGGCACAGTGCAAAGCTCAGAAGGGAAGAAGTGCCATATTGAAGTTCAGGTTTTGTTGGACTGGTTGAGGGTGCCATGTCACATTGGTACAGCCCCCTGAGGTGTGAGTGCAGCGCCCCAGAGTCCTGGCCGTTGCAGTACTGTTGCTCCGCCACTAAGGGGGGCTATGGTACATCTGATGGCACTGAAGGAGTTCATCTGACCAGGTATCACAGACACCAATACACTTCATAGTCTGGCCTCCAGGGGGAGCAAAGGGCACTATGCATTAGGCCATTCCTCACAATCTTGTAAAACTGGGGGTTAGATAGGAAGTTAGACAGAAAGCTGACTGGGTTGGAACCAGGCAACATCCTGTGGCAGAGGGTGTTGCAGGGGAAGATTCAGGGGGGTCTGTCAGGGGTGGGATCCCGACCGAGGCCTAGCGAACAGGAAAGAACGTTACGGGACCGCGCCTGCACTTCATTGCGGCGGTACCCCAAGAAAGGACAAGAAGCGAGGTTTATTGCGAAGAGTGAGAAACGAGATCATAGCAACAAGGAGAAAACACCAGTAGGAGTCGTGCTGTAAGATCGAGGCAACATCCTACTGAGGCGCGTAGCCGGTGGCCGGAAATGCCGAGGAAGTATTGGCTCCAAGCCTTACTTCAAACCAACGGCAGGACAGTCAGTTATAGGCGGGCTGTCTCACCTAAATCACCTAAGCAGACATAGGGGGCAATTGTGGGAGAGGGGCGTCACTAGGGTCCCGGAAGAACTCCAGGCCTACCCGTCATACGGGTGCGTCCTAGCCATATCATCTGGGGGACGGAGAAGAACATCAGAATCAGTTGTGAGGGAACATCAGAAACAGACACAACAGTTGTGAGGACTATCCCGTGGTGCTCAGCAGGGAAGGACTACAACACACAGGCGCTAGAAGGAAGGCACAGATTTCCACCTGCAAAGGGAACTCTGGAGGTGCCATCGGACCGGCCCGGTCTCAGACAGCCCTGTTAACCATACTCGGGATTGAGGATCCTGAAGCCTTCAGTAAAGAGGTAAAGAGACTGCAACCCTGTGTCCTCGTTATTCATCGCGACCTGCACCACACATCATCATTCTCAACTTTCATTGGACGCCCCTTAGCAGGGTCACGGACTGGGTCTAGCCACCGTGACAACCCCAGAACTGAGACAGAGAGGCCCGGTACCGGGTACCCCTCGGCCCTGCGACAGTGGGGGCGCTCCAACTTGGCGTCACGAACAGGATCTACTTAAGCCTGATGAAGCAGGTCATGTGTGCCTTGGAACTGTGATTTATTGTGCTTGAACTGTGGTTTATTGCAAAGACTGTGTACTGCGTATTGCCGCCAAAAGTTCCCGCCAAAATCGCCGCCATTACAGCGCCACGAGGAGCACAAGAGAAGAAGAAGGGCGTGGAAGTGGGCGTGAACAAGCTGAAGAGCGCGAAAGACAATGGCCGCCCAGTCTAAATATTTTGGCCCCTTGAGGACGTGTCTGTCACCAGCCGAGATCCGCCTCCTGATCCTCAATGGTGGGCAGAGACAAAGAAAACGAAACCGCCCACGGAGGAGAGAGCGGGAAAAGGACAAAGAGGAAGTCAGTCACGTGGAGGACGCCATGGCGAGCCACCCGGAGCCGGAGCATGGGGTCGGAGCAGAGGACTCCCCCAGCTACCCAGAGGGGCACCGTAACCAGGCCTCCACCGCTGATGCTGATTTCCTGCAGGCCGGCGTGGAAGAGCTCAGCGACCAACTCCGGTGGACGCCGCTGAGCACCGAGGCCGGGTGGAAGAAGATCTTCATCGAGAGCCTCGCCAGACGCCTGTCGGCAGCCTCGTTTGGTCCGAAGCTGGAAAGCAAGGCCCTGCCGGAAAGCGGGATGCTGCAAGCAGAGATGACGATGTCGCAGCACAAGGCCCCGCAACCAGCGTTCCAGACCCCAGCGGAGACGGAGCAGACCGGCACCGGAGGGACCACGTCTGAAGCAGGTATGAAGGACGACCCTGCCCTGACGACCGACACCACTCCAGTGACTGATCTTGCAGCAGCCGCTACCTCTGCTGCAGCAAATGCCCATACTCAAGCTGCGCGGACCTCCATCGCTGCGCATGATTTAACCGTACATGAAAGACGGATTAACGGCGTTTGTCCAGCACTGGGTGTAACCCTGGACCTCACTTTTCCCAGGCCAAGAAGGGTTAAGTGCCAGGTGCAGCCCTGGAAGCCGTCCAACTAAACCTCGGAGAACCGAAGATTGTAAATAGTTAACTATTTGTTTCCTGCTGTTTTGCTGCTAATACCCGACTAGGGTTATTCTTAAAGGGATCCCTTCGTTTACCCGGGATCCCTATTGCTTTTTATTTTTGCTTTTATTTGCATTTTTGCTTTTGTTCCACAATGTTACAAAGACTACCGAATCATGGACGGTGAATGATTCACAAACTGTTTTGTAAAAAGTTCGCACCTTATTAAAGGTGCCCCCTACTGGTTTTACAAGAAAAAGGACTCTTTGCGAAGAATCTGTTCCTGGAAACAGTACAGGAGTCCCTGCCTTACACGAACTTGCAGCTTGAGAAGTTGCGCTACCTCCAAGAGACTTGGTTCCCTCTTAAAGGGAACTGTTGTGAATTTGGATTCTGGGCTCCCCCGGTGGCTACTGGTGGAATTGAACTTGTGACATCATCTTCCCTGTTCACCTGTTCTGATTAGATCTGGGTGTCGCTATATAACCTGGCTTCTCTGTTAGATGCTTGCCGGTCAACAATGTTATCAGAAGCCTCTCTGTGCTTGTTCCTGCTTCCAGACATCTACTAGATAAGTTGGACATTCGTCCATGTTTTGTTTTTGTATTTTGGTTCCAGTTCACAGCTGCAGTTTCGTTACTGTGTCTGGAAAGCTCTTGTTGATCAGGAATTGCCACTCTGGTATTATGAGTTAATGCCAGAGTCCTAAAGTAATTTCTGGATGTGTTTTGTTAGGGTTTTCTACTGACCATGAAAGTATGCTTTCTGTCTTCTGCTATCTAGAAAGCGGACCTCAAATTTGCTAAAACTATTTTCCTGCTGCGTTTGTTGTTTCATCTCATATCACCGCCAATATATGTGGGGGGCTTCTGTCTCCTTTAGGGCATTTCTCTAGAGGTGAGTCAGGTCTTATATTTCCCTCTGCTAGCATTATTTAGTTCTCCGGCCGGCGCTGGGCATATAGGGATAAAAAGTAGGACATGCTACCTGGCTACTTCTAGATGATGCGGTAGGTTTAGTTCATGGTCAGTACAGTTACATCTTCCAAGAGCTTGTTCCTATAGAGGCTTATGCTAGTTCTCTGGCCATGGAGATCATGACAGTTTGACCGGACCACTAAAGGGTTAAAATCCTTGGCTGAGAAAGGAGAGAAATAAGAAGTCTGCTGAGAGTTTTTTTTTTTTTTTTTTTTTTCCTCTGTGCTCTTAATTGGATCACTTGCCAGTCTGTCTATGCTGCAGTCTTTCTTTTTTTTCTCTCTCCTTATAATCTTTGAATGGCTTTGTGTTCACCTGTTAATAATGGATCTTCAGAGTGTAACTGCAGGTTTGAATAATCTCACCACGAAAGTACAAAATTTGCAAGATTTTATTATTCATGCTCCGGTATCTGAGCCGAGAATTCCTTTGCCGGAATTCTTCTCAGGGAATAGATCTAGCTTTCAGAATTTTAGAAATAATTGTAAGCTATTTTTGTCCCTGAAATCTCGTTCTGCTGGAGACTCTGCACAGCAGGTTGGGATTGTGATTTCCTTGCTCCGCGGCGACCCTCAAGACTGGGCTTTTGCATTGGCACCAGGGGATCCTGCGTTGCGCAATGTGGATGCGTTTTTTTTGGCCTTGGGCTTGCTGTATGAGGAACCTCATTTGGAACTTCAGGCAGAAAAAACTTTGATGTCCCTATCGCAGGGGCAAGATGAAGCTGAAATTTACTGCCAAAGATTCCGTAAATGGTCTGTGCTTACTCAGTGGAATGAGTGTGCCTTGGCGGCTACTTTCAGAGAGGGTCTCTCTGATGCCATTAAGGATGTTATGGTGGGGTTCCCTGTGCCTGCAGGTCTGAATGAGTCCATGACAATGGCCATTCAGATCGATAGGCGTCTGCGGGAGCGCAAACCTGTGCACCATCTGGCGGTATCCACTGAGAAGACGCCAGAAAGCATGCAGTGTGATAGAATTCTGTCCAGAAGCGAGCGGCAGAATTTTAGACGGAAAAATGGGTTGTGTTTCTATTGTGGGGATTCTACTCATGTTATATCAGCGTGCTCTAAGCGTACTAAAAAGCTTGATAAATCCGTTTCCATTGGCACTTTACAGTCTAAATTTATTTTGTCTGTGACCCTGATTTGCTCTTTGTCATCTATTACCACGGACGCCTATATCGACTCTGGCGCCGCTTTGAGTCTTATGGATTGGTCCTTTGCCAATCGTTGTGGGTATGATTTAGAGCCTTTGGAGACTCTTATTCCTCTGAAGGGGATTGACTCCACCCCATTGGCTAATAATAAACCACAATACTGGACACAAGTAACTATGCGTGTTAATCCGGATCACCAGGAGATTATTCGTTTTCTGGTGCTGTATAATCTACATGATGATTTGGTGCTAGGATTGCCATGGCTGCAGTCTCACAACCCAGTCCTTGACTGGAGAGCTATGTCTGTGTTGAGCTGGGGATGTAAGGGGACTCATGGGGACGTACCTTTGGTGTCCATTTCATCATCTATTCCCTCTGAAATCCCTGAGTTCCTGTCTGATTATCGTGACGTCTTTGAAGAACCCAAGCTGGGTTCACTACCTCCGCACCGTGAGTGCGATTGTGCTATAGATTTAATTCCGGGTAGTAAATACCCAAAGGGTCGTTTATTTAATTTGTCTGTGCCTGAACATACTGCTATGCGAGAATATATAAAGGAGTCCTTGGAAAAGGGACATATTCGTCCATCGTCATCTCCCTTAGGAGCCGGTTTTTTCTTTGTGTCAAAAAAAGACGGCTCTTTGAGACCATGTATTGATTATCGGCTTTTGAATAAAATCACGGTTAAATATCAATACCCATTGCCGTTGCTGACTGATTTGTTTGCTCGCATAAAGGGGGCCAAGTGGTTCTCTAAGATTGATCTCCGTGGGGCGTATAATTTGGTGCGGATCAGGCAGGGGGATGAGTGGAAAACCGCATTTAATACGCCCGAGGGCCACTTTGAGTATTTGGTGATGCCTTTTGGTCTTTCTAATGCCCCTTCAGTCTTCCAGTCCTTTATGCATGATATTTTCCGCGATTTTTTGGATAAATTTATGATAGTGTATCTGGATGATATTCTGATTTTTTCGGATGACTGGGACTCTCATGTCCGGCAAGTTAAGAGGGTTTTTCAGGTTTTGCGGTCTAATTCTCTGTGTGTCAAGGGTTCTAAGTGCGTTTTTGGGGTTCAGAGAATTTCCTTTTTGGGATATATTTTTTCTCCCTCTTCCATTGAGATGGATCCTGTCAAGGTTCAAGCTATTTGTGATTGGACGCAGCCCTCTTCTCTTAAAAGTCTTCAGAAATTTTTGGGCTTTGCCAACTTTTATCGTCGATTTATTTCTGGTTTTTCGGATGTCGTTAAGCCATTGACCGATTTGACTAGACAGGGTGCTGATGTTGCTAATTGGTCCCCTGATGCTGTGGAGGCCTTTCAGGAGCTTAAGCGCCGTTTTTCTTCTGCCCCTGTGTTGCGTCAGCCTGATGTGACTCTTCCTTTTCAGGTTGAGGTCGACGCTTCTGAGATCGGAGCTGGGGCAGTGTTGTCGCAGAAAAGTTCTGACTGCGCCGTGATGAGGCCTTGTGCCTTCTTTTCCCGTAAATTTTCGCCCGCTGAGCGGAATTATGATGTTGGGAATCGGGAGCTTTTGGCCATGAAGTGGGCGTTTGAGGAGTGGCGCCATTGGCTCGAGGGGGCCAGACATCAGGTGGTGGTATTGACTGACCACAAAAATTTGATTTATCTTGAGACCGCCAGGCGCCTGAATCCTAGACAGGCGCGCTGGTCATTATTTTTTTCTCGGTTTAATTTTGTGGTATCGTACCTACCAGGTTCTAAGAATGTTAAGGCGGATGCCCTTTCTAGGAGTTTTGAGCCTGATTCACCTGGCAACTCTGACCCCACAGGTATTCTTAAGGAGGGAGTTATCTTGTCAGCTGTTTCTCCAGACCTGCGGCGGGCCTTGCAGGAGTTTCAGGCGGATAGACCGGATCGTTGTCCGCCTGATAGGCTGTTTGTTCCTGATGATTGGACCAGTAAAGTCATCTCTGAGGTGCATTCTTCTGCGTTGGCAGGTCATCCTGGAATTTTTGGTACCAGGGATTTGGTGGCAAGATCCTTCTGGTGGCCTTCCCTGTCACGAGATGTGCGAGGCTTTGTGCAGTCTTGTGACGTTTGTGCTCGGGCCAAGCCTTGTTGTTCTCGGGCTAGTGGATTATTGTTGCCCTTGCCTATTCCTAAGAGGCCTTGGACACACATCTCGATGGATTTTATTTCAGATCTGCCTGTTTCTCAGAAGATGTCTGTCATCTGGGTGGTGTGTGACCGTTTTTCTAAGATGGTTCATTTGGTTCCCCTGCCCAAATTGCCTTCTTCTTCCGAGTTGGTGCCCCTGTTTTTTCAAAATGTTGTTCGTTTGCATGGTATTCCTGAGAATATCGTTTCTGACAGAGGAACCCAATTTGTGTCTAGATTTTGGCGGGCATTTTGTGCTAGGATGGGCATAGATTTGTCTTTTTCGTCTGCTTTTCACCCTCAGACTAATGGCCAGACCGAGCGGACTAATCAGACCCTGGAGACATATCTGAGGTGTTTTGTGTCTGCTGACCAGGATGATTGGGTTGCTTTTTTGCCATTGGCGGAGTTCGCCCTCAATAATCGGGCCAGCTCTGCCACCTTGGTTTCCCCGTTTTTCTGTAATTCGGGGTTCCATCCTCGATTTTCCTCCGGTCAGATGGAATCCTCGGATTGTCCTGGAGTGGATGCGGTGGTGGAGAGATTGCATCATATCTGGGGGCAGGTGATGGACAATTTAAAGTTGTCCCAGGAGAAGACTCAGCTTTTTGCCAACCGTCACCGTCGTGTTGGTCCTCGGCTTTGTGTTGGAGATTTGGTGTGGTTGTCTTCTCGTTTTGTCCCTATGAGGGTCTCATCTCCTAAGTTTAAGCCTCGGTTCATCGGTCCGTATAAAATATTGGAGATTCTTAACCCTGTTTCCTTCCGTTTGGACCTCCCTGCATCCTTTTCTATTCATAACGTTTTTCATCGGTCGTTATTGCGCAGGTATGAGGCACCGGTTGTGCCTTCCGTTGAGCCTCCTGCTCCGGTGTTGGTTGAGGGTGAGTTGGAGTACGTTGTGGAAAAAATCCTAGACTCCCGTGTTTCCAGACGGAGACTCCAGTATCTGGTCAAGTGGAAGGGATACGGCCAGGAGGATAATTCTTGGGTCACTGCATCTGATGTTCATGCCTCTGATCTGGTTCGTGCCTTTCATAGGGCCCATCCTGATCGCCCTGGTGGTTCTGGTGAGGGTTCGGTGCCCCCTCCTTGAGGGGGGGGTACTGTTGTGAATTTGGATTCTGGGCTCCCCCGGTGGCTACTGGTGGAATTGAACTTGTGACATCATCTTCCCTGTTCACCTGTTCTGATTAGATCTGGGTGTCGCTATATAACCTGGCTTCTCTGTTAGATGCTTGCCGGTCAACAATGTTATCAGAAGCCTCTCTGTGCTTGTTCCTGCTTCCAGACATCTACTAGATAAGTTGGACATTCGTCCATGTTTTGTTTTTGTATTTTGGTTCCAGTTCACAGCTGCAGTTTCGTTACTGTGTCTGGAAAGCTCTTGTTGATCAGGAATTGCCACTCTGGTATTATGAGTTAATGCCAGAGTCCTAAAGTAATTTCTGGATGTGTTTTGTTAGGGTTTTCTACTGACCATGAAAGTATGCTTTCTGTCTTCTGCTATCTAGAAAGCGGACCTCAAATTTGCTAAAACTATTTTCCTGCTGCGTTTGTTGTTTCATCTCATATCACCGCCAATATATGTGGGGGGCTTCTGTCTCCTTTAGGGCATTTCTCTAGAGGTGAGTCAGGTCTTATATTTCCCTCTGCTAGCATTATTTAGTTCTCCGGCCGGCGCTGGGCATATAGGGATAAAAAGTAGGACATGCTACCTGGCTACTTCTAGATGATGCGGTAGGTTTAGTTCATGGTCAGTACAGTTACATCTTCCAAGAGCTTGTTCCTATAGAGGCTTATGCTAGTTCTCTGGCCATGGAGATCATGACAGGGAACGTTCACCAATAGCACTTAAAGTATAATGTTGCCTTAAGAGAAGTAGTAATAATGTTTATATGTAGAAGTAACATGTAGTCAGCTAGTTAGTTATAGTGTTGTGAAATTGGATTTTGGGCTCCCCCGGTGGCCACTGGTGGAATTGAACTGGTGTGCATCATCCTCTCTGTTCACCTGTTTCCATCAGGATGTGGGAGTCGCTATTTAGCCTTGCTCCTCTGTCACTTCCATGCCGGTCAACATTGTAATCAGAAGCCTTTCTGTGCATGTTCCTGCTGCTAGACAACTCCCAGCTAAGTTGGACTTAGTCCTTGTTTGTTTTTGCATTTTGTTCCAGTTCACAGCTGTAGTTTCGTTTCTGTGTCTGGAAAGCTCTTGTGATCTGAAATTGCCACTCTGATGTTATGAGTTAATACTAGAGTCTTAAAGTAATTTCAGGATGGTATTTTGATAGGGTTTTCAGCTGACCATGAAAGTGCCCTTTCTGTCTTCCTGCTATCTAGTAAGCGGACCTCAATTTTGCTAAACCTATTTTCATACTACGTTTGTCATTTCATCTAAAATCACCGCCAATATTTGTGGGGGCCTCTGTCTGCCTTTCGGGGAAATTTCTCTAGAGGTGAGCCAGGACTATATTTTCCTCTGCCAGGATTAGTTAGTCCTCCGGCCGGCGCTGGGCGTCTAGGGATAAAACGCAGGCTACGCTGTTGTGAAATTGGATTCTGGGCTCCCCCGGTGGCCACTTGTGGAATTGTACTTGTGTGCATCATCCCCTCTGTTCACCTGCTCCTATCAGGATGTGGGAGTCGCTATATAACCTTGCTCCTCTGTCAGTTTCATGCCGGTCAACAATGTAATCAGAAGCCTTTCTGTGCATGTTCCTGCTACTAGACAACTCCCAGCTAAGTTGGACTTTTGTCCTTGTGTGTTTTTGCATTTTGTTCCTGTTCACAGCTGCTGTTTCGTTACTGTGTCTGGAAAGCTCTTGTGAGCGGAAATTGCCACTCTGGTGTTATGAGTTAATGCTAGAGTCTTAAAGTAATTTCTGGATGGTGTTTTGATAGGGTTTTCTGCTGACCATGAAAGTGCCCTTTCTGTCTTCTTGCTATCTAGTAAGCGGACCTCGATTTTTGCTAAACCTATTTTCATACTACGTTTGTCATTTCATCTAAAATCACCGCCAATATATGTGGGGGCCTCTGTCTGCCTTTTGGGAAAATTTCTCTAGAGGTGAGCCAGGACTGTCTTTTCCTCTGCTAGGATTAGGTAGTTCTCCGGCTGGCGCTGGGCATCTAGGGATAAAAAAACGTAGGCATGCTACCCGGCCACTTCTAGTTGTGCGGCAGGTTTAGTTCATGGTCAGTATAGTTTCCATCTTCCAAGAGCTAGTTCTCATATATGCTGGGCTATGTTCTCTCGCCATTGAGAATCATGACAGTTTGACCGGCCCAAAAAAAAGGGTTAAATTACTGGCTGAGAAAGGAGAGAAAAAAGAAGTCTGCTACAATTTTTTTTTTTTTTTTCCTCTAGTTCTGAGTGTGCTCTTAATTGAATCACTTGCTAGTCTGCCTATACTGCAGCCTTCCTCTCTTTCTCTCCTTCTAATCCTTGAATGGCTCTGTGTTCACCTGTTTCAAATGGATCTTCAGAGTGTAGCTACAGGTTTGAATAATCTCGCCACAAAGGTACAAAATTTGCAAGATTTTGTTGTTCATGCACCTATGTCTGAGCCTAGAATTCCTTTGCCTGAATTCTTCTCGGAGAATAGATCTCACTTTCAAAATTTTAAAAATAATTGCAAATTGTTTTTGTCCCTGAAGTCTCGCTCTGCCGGAGACCCTGCACAGCAGGTCAGGATTGTAATTTCCTTGCTCCGGGGCGACCCTCAAGACTGGGCTTTTGCATTGGCACCAGGGGATCCTGCGTTGCTCAATGTGGATGCGTTTTTTCTGGCCTTGGGGTTGCTTTATGAGGAACCTCATTTAGAGCTTCAGGCGGAAAAGGCCTTGATGTCCTTGTCTCAGGGGCAAGATGAAGCTGAAATATACTGCCAAAAATTCCGCAAATGGTCTGTGCTTACTCAGTGGAATGAGTGCGCCCTGGCGGCGATTTTCAGAGAAGGTCTCTCTGATGCCATTAAGGATGTTATGGTGGGGTTCCCTGTGCCTGCGAGTCTGAATGAGTCCATGACGATGGCTATTCAGATCGATAGGCGTCTGCGGGAGCGCAAACCTGTGCACCATTTGGCGGTGTCTACTGAGAAAACGCCAGAAAATATGCAATGCGATAGAATTCTGTCCAGAAGCGAGCGGCAGAATTTTAGACGAAAAAATGGGTTGTGCTTCTATTGTGGTGATTCAACTCATGTTATATCAGCATGCTTTAAGCGTACTAAGAAGCCTGACAAGTCTGTTTCAATTAGCACTTTACAGTCTAAGTTTATTCTATCTGTGACCCTGATTTGTTCTTTGTCATCTATTACCGCGGACGCCTATGTCGACTCTGGCGCTGCTTTGAGTCTTATGGATTGGTCCTTTGCCAAACGCTGTGGGTATGATTTGGAGCCATTGGAGGCTCCGATACCTCTGAAAGGGAGTGACTCCACCCCATTGGCTAGTAATAAACCACAATACTGGACACAAGTGACTATGCGTGTTAATCCGGATCACCAGGAGGTTATTCGCTTTCTGGTGCTGTATAATCTACATGATGTTTTGGTGCTGGGATTGCCATGGCTGCAATCTCATAACCCAGTCCTCGACTGGAGAGCTATGTCTGTGTTAAGCTGGGGATGTAAAGGAACTCATGGGGACGTACCTTTGGTTTCCATTTCATCATCTATTCCCTCTGAGATTCCTGAATTCTTGTCTGACTTTCGTGACGTTTTTGAAGAACCCAAGGTTGGTTCACTACCTCCGCACCGGGAGTGCGATTGTGCCATAGACTTGATCCCGGGTAGTAAATACCCTAAGGGTCGTTTATTTAATCTGTCTGTGCCTGAACACGCGGCTATGCGAGAATATATAAAGGAGTCCTTGGAAAAGGGACATATTCGTCCTTCGTCATCTCCCTTAGGAGCCGGTTTTTTCTTTGTGTCTAAGAAAGACGGCTCTTTGAGGCCGTGTATTGATTATCGACTTTTGAATAAAATCACGGTTAAATATCAATATCCGTTACCACTGCTTACTGATTTGTTTGCTCGTATAAAGGGGGCCAAGTGGTTCTCTAAGATTGATCTCCGTGGGGCGTATAATTTGGTGCGAATCAAGCAGGGGGATGAGTGGAAAACCGCATTTAATACGCCCGAGGGCCATTTTGAGTATTTGGTGATGCCTTTTGGTCTTTCAAATGCCCCTTCAGTCTTCCAGTCCTTTATGCATGACATTTTCCGCGATTATTTGGATAAATTTATGATTGTGTATCTGGATGATATTCTGATTTTTTCGGATGACTGGGACTCTCATGTCCAGCAGGTCAGGAGGGTTTTTCAGGTTTTGCGGTCTAATTCCTTGTGTGTGAAGGGTTCTAAGTGTGTTTTTGGGGTTCAAAAGATTTCCTTCTTGGGATACATTTTTTCCCCCTCTTCCATCGAGATGGATCCTGTCAAGGTTCAGGCTATTGGTGATTGGACGCAACCCTCTTCTCTTAAGAGTCTTCAGAAATTTTTGGGCTTTGCTAACTTTTATCGTCGATTTATTGCTGGTTTTTCTGATGTTGTAAAACCATTGACTGATTTGACTAAGAAGGGTGCTGATGTTGCTGATTGGTCCCCTGATGCTGTGGAGGCCTTTCGGGAGCTCAAGCGCCGCTTTTCTTCCGCCCCAGTGTTGCGTCAGCCTGATGTTGCTCTTCCTTTTCAGGTTGAGGTCGACGCTTCTGAAATCGGAGCTGGGGCGGTGTTGTCGCAGAGAAGTTCCGACTGCTCCGTGATGAGACCTTGTGCTTTTTTTTCCCGTAAATTTTCGCCCGCCGAGCGGAATTATGATGTTGGGAATCGGGAGCTTTTGGCCATGAAGTGGGCTTTTGAGGAGTGGCGTCACTGGCTTGAGGGGGCCAGACATCAGGTGGTGGTATTGACTGACCACAAAAATTTAATTTACCTTGAGTCTGCCAGGCGCCTGAATCCTAGACAGGCGCGCTGGTCGTTGTTTTTCTCTCGGTTTAATTTTGTGGTGTCTTACCTACCAGGTTCTAAGAATGTTAAGGCGGATGCCCTTTCTAGGAGTTTTGAGCCTGACTCCCCTGGTAATTCTGAGCCCACAGGTATCCTTAAAGATGGAGTGATATTGTCTGCCGTTTCTCCAGACCTGCGGCGGGCCTTGCAGGAGTTTCAGGCGGATAGACCTGATCGTTGCCCACCTGGTAGACTGTTTGTTCCTGATGATTGGACCAGTAGAGTCATCTCTGAGGTTCATTCTTCTGCGTTGGCAGGTCATCCTGGAATCTTTGGTACCAGGGATTTGGTGGCAAGGTCCTTCTGGTGGCCTTCCCTGTCACGAGATGTGCGAGGCTTTGTGCAGTCTTGTGACGTTTGTGCTCGGGCCAAGCCTTGTTGTTCTCGGGCTAGTGGATTGTTGTTACCCTTGCCTATCCCGAAGAGGCCTTGGACGCACATCTCGATGGATTTTATTTCGGATCTGCCTGTTTCTCATAAGATGTCTGTCATCTGGGTGGTGTGTGACCGTTTCTCTAAGATGGTCCATCTGGTTCCCTTGCCTAAGTTGCCTTCTTCTTCCGAGTTGGTTCCTCTGTTTTTTCAAAATGTTGTTCGTTTGCATGGTATTCCGGAGAATATCGTTTCTGACAGAGGGACCCAATTCGTGTCTAGATTTTGGCGGGCATTCTGTGCTAGGATGGGCATAGATTTGTCTTTTTCGTCTGCTTTCCATCCTCAGACTAATGGCCAGACCGAGCGGACTAATCAGACCTTGGAGACATATTTGAGGTGTTTTGTGTCTGCGGATCAGGATGATTGGGTTGCTTTTTTGCCTTTGGCGGAGTTCGCCCTCAATAATCGGGCCAGCTCTGCCACCTTGGTGTCCCCGTTTTTCTGTAATTCGGGGTTTCATCCTCGATTTTCCTCCGGTCAAGTGGAATCTTCGGATTGTCCTGGAGTGGATGCTGTGGTGGAGAGGTTGCATCAGATTTGGGGGCAGGTGGTGGACAATTTGAAGTTGTCCCAGGAGAAGACTCAGCTTTTTGCCAACCGCCGTCGTCGTGTTGGTCCTCGGCTTTGTGTTGGGGACTTGGTGTGGTTGTCTTCTCGTTTTGTCCCTATGAGGGTTTCTTCTCCTAAGTTTAAGCCTCGGTTCATCGGCCCGTACAAGATATTGGAGATTCTTAACCCTGTGTCCTTCCGTTTGGACCTCCCTGCATCCTTTTCGATTCATAATGTTTTTCATCGGTCATTGTTGCGCAGGTATGAGGTACCGGCTGTGCCTTCCGTTGAGCCTCCTGCTCCGGTGTTGGTTGAGGGTGAGTTGGAGTACGTTGTGGAAAAGATCTTGGACTCTCGTGTTTCCAGACGGAAACTCCAGTATCTGGTCAAATGGAAGGGATACGGTCAGGAGGATAATTCTTGGGTCACTGCCTCTGATGTTCATGCCTCCGATCTTGTCCGTGCCTTTCATAGGGCTCATCCTGATCGCCCTGGTGGTTCTGGTGAGGGTTCGGTGCCCCCTCCTTGAGGGGGGGGTACTGTTGTGAAATTGGATTCTGGGCTCCCCCGGTGGCCACTTGTGGAATTGTACTTGTGTGCATCATCCCCTCTGTTCACCTGCTCCTATCAGGATGTGGGAGTCGCTATATAACCTTGCTCCTCTGTCAGTTTCATGCCGGTCAACAATGTAATCAGAAGCCTTTCTGTGCATGTTCCTGCTACTAGACAACTCCCAGCTAAGTTGGACTTTTGTCCTTGTGTGTTTTTGCATTTTGTTCCTGTTCACAGCTGCTGTTTCGTTACTGTGTCTGGAAAGCTCTTGTGAGCGGAAATTGCCACTCTGGTGTTATGAGTTAATGCTAGAGTCTTAAAGTAATTTCTGGATGGTGTTTTGATAGGGTTTTCTGCTGACCATGAAAGTGCCCTTTCTGTCTTCTTGCTATCTAGTAAGCGGACCTCGATTTTTGCTAAACCTATTTTCATACTACGTTTGTCATTTCATCTAAAATCACCGCCAATATATGTGGGGGCCTCTGTCTGCCTTTTGGGAAAATTTCTCTAGAGGTGAGCCAGGACTGTCTTTTCCTCTGCTAGGATTAGGTAGTTCTCCGGCTGGCGCTGGGCATCTAGGGATAAAAAAACGTAGGCATGCTACCCGGCCACTTCTAGTTGTGCGGCAGGTTTAGTTCATGGTCAGTATAGTTTCCATCTTCCAAGAGCTAGTTCTCATATATGCTGGGCTATGTTCTCTCGCCATTGAGAATCATGACACTACGCTACCCGGCTACTGTTAGTTGTGCGGCAGGTTTAGTTCATGGTCAGTTTAGTTTCCATCCTTCCAAGAGCTAGTTCTTATGTTTGCTGGGCTATGTTCTCTTGCCATTGAGAACCATAACAGTTTGACCGGCCCTAAAAGGGTTAAATTAATTGACAGAGAAAGGAGAGAAAAGAGAAGTCTGCTGAAGTTTTTTTTTTTTTTTTTTTTTCTCTCAGTTCTGAGTGTGCTTGTAATTGAATCTCTTGCAAGTCTGTTTATATTGCAGCCTTTCTCTCTCTCTCTCCTTCTAATCCTGGAATGGCTCTGTGTTCACCTGTTTAAAATGGATATTCAGAGTTTAGCTGCAGGTTTGAATAATCTCACCACGAAAGTTCAAAACTTACAAGATTTTGTTGTTCATGTTCCTATATCTGAACCTAGAATTCCTTTGCCTGAATTTTTCTCGGGGAATAGATCTTGCTTTCAAAATTTCAAGAATAATTGCAAGTTGTTTTTGTCCCTGAAATCTCGCTCTGCTGGAGATCCTGCTCAGCAGGTCAGGATTGTGATTTCTTTGCTCCGGGGCGACCCTCAGGATTGGGCTTTTGCATTGGCTCCAGGGGATCCTGCGTTGCTCAATGTGGATGCGTTTTTTCTGGCCTTGGGGTTGCTTTATGAGGAACCTCAGTTAGAACTTCAGGCGGAAAAGGCCTTGATGTCCCTATCTCAGGGGCAAGACGAAGCTGAAATATACTGCCAGAAATTCCGTAAATGGGCTGTGCTTACTCAGTGGAATGAGTGCGCCCTGGCGGCGAATTTCAGAGAGGGTCTCTCTGATGCCATTAAGGATGTTATGGTGGGGTTCCCTGTGCCTGCGGGTCTGAATGAGTCCATGACAATGGCTATCCAGATCGATAGGCGTCTGCGGGAGCGCAAACCTGTGCACCATTTGGCGGTGTCTACTGAGAAGACGCCAGAGAATATGCAATGTGATAGAATTCTGTCCAGAAGTGAACGGCAGAATTTTAGACGAAAATATGGGTTGTGCTTCTATTGCGGTGATTCAACTCATGTTATATCAGCATGCTCTAAGCGTACTAAGAAGCTTGATAAGTCTGTTTCAATTGGCACTTTACAGTCTAAGTTTATTCTATCTGTGACCCTGATTTGTTCTTTATCATCTATTACCGCGGATGCCTATGTCGACTCTGGCGCCGCTTTGAGTCTTATGGATTGGTCCTTTGCCAAACGCTGTGGGTATGATTTGGAGCCTCTTGAAACTCCTATACTCCTGAAGGGGATTGACTCCACCCCATTGGCTAGCAATAAACCACAATACTGGACACAAGTAACTATGCGGATTAATCCGGATCACCAGGAGATTATTCGCTTTCTTGTGCTGTATAACCTACATGATGTGTTGGTGCTTGGATTGCCATGGCTGCAATCTCATAACCCAGTCCTTGACTGGAAAGCTATGTCTGTGTTAAGCTGGGGATGTAAGGGGACGCATGGGGACGTACCTGTGGTTTCCATTTCATCATCTATTCCCTCTGAGATTCCTGAATTCTTGACTGAATATCGTGACGTTTTTGAAGAACCTAAGCTTGGTTCATTACCTCCGCACCGGGAGTGCGATTGTGCCATAGATTTGATTCCGGGTAGTAAATACCCTAAGGGTCGTTTATTTAATCTGTCTGTGCCTGAACATGCTGCTATGCGAGAATATATAAAGGAGTCCTTGGAAAAGGGACATATTCGTCCTTCGTCATCTCCCTTAGGAGCCGGTTTTTTCTTTGTGGCTAAGAAGGATGGCTCTTTGAGGCCGTGCATTGATTATCGGCTTTTGAATAAAATCACGGTTAAATATCAATATCCGTTGCCACTGCTGACTGATTTGTTTGCTCGCATAAAGGGGGCCAAGTGGTTCTCTAAGATAGATCTTCGTGGGGCGTATAATTTGGTGCGAATTAAGCAGGGGGATGAGTGGAAAACCGCATTTAATACGCCCGAGGGCCACTTTGAGTATTTGGTGATGCCTTTTGGTCTTTCAAATGCCCCTTCAGTCTTTCAGTCCTTTATGCATGACATTTTCCGTGATTATTTGGATAAATTTATGATTGTGTATCTGGATGATATTTTGATTTTTTCGGATGACTGGGACTCTCATGTCCAGCAGGTCAGGAGGGTTTTTCAGGTTTTGCGGTCTAATTCCTTGTGTGTGAAGGGTTCTAAGTGCGTTTTTGGGGTTCAAAGGATTTCCTTTTTGGGATATATTTTTTCCCCCTCTTCCATCGAGATGGATCCTGTCAAGGTTCAGGCTATTTGTGATTGGACGCAACCCTCTTCTCTTAAGAGTCTTCAGAAATTTTTGGGCTTTGCTAACTTTTATCGTCGATTTATTGCTGGTTTTTCTGATGTTGTTAAACCATTGACTGATTTGACTAAGAAGGGTGCTGATGTTGCTGATTGGTCCCCTGCTGCTGTGGAGGCCTTTCGGGAGCTTAAGCGCCGCTTTTCTTCCGCCCCTGTGTTGCGTCAGCCTGATGTTGCTCTTCCTTTTCAGGTTGAGGTCGACGCTTCTGAAATCGGAGCTGGGGCGGTTTTGTCGCAGAGAAGTTCCGATTGCTCCGTGATGAGACCTTGTGCTTTTTTCTCGCGTAAATTTTCGCCCGCCGAGCGGAATTATGATGTTGGGAATTGGGAGCTTTTGGCCATGAAGTGGGCTTTTGAGGAGTGGCGTCATTGGCTTGAGGGGGCTAGACATCAGGTGGTGGTATTGACTGACCACAAAAATCTAATTTATCTTGAGTCCGCCAGACGCCTGAATCCTAGACAGGCGCGCTGGTCGTTGTTTTTCTCTCGGTTTAATTTTGTGGTGTCCTACCTGCCGGGTTCTAAGAATGTTAAGGCGGATGCCCTTTCTAGGAGTTTTGAGCCTGACTCCCCTGGTAATTCTGAACCTACAGGTATCCTTAAGGATGGAGTGATATTGTCTGCCGTTTCTCCAGACCTGCGGCGGGCCTTGCAGGAGTTTCAGGCGGATAGACCTGATCGTTGCCCACCTGGTAGACTGTTTGTTCCTGATGATTGGACCAGTAAAGTCATTTCTGAGGTTCATTCTTCTGCGTTGGCAGGTCATCCTGGAATCTTTGGTACCAGGGATTTGGTGGCAAGGTCCTTCTGGTGGCCTTCCCTGTCTCGAGATGTGCGAGGCTTCGTGCAGTCTTGTGACGTTTGTGCTCGGGCCAAGCCTTGTTGTTCTCGGGCTAGTGGATTGTTGTTGCCCTTGCCTATTCCGAAGAGGCCCTGGACGCACATCTCGATGGATTTTATTTCGGATCTTCCTGTTTCTCAGAAGATGTCTGTCATCTGGGTGGTGTGTGATCGTTTCTCTAAGATGGTCCATTTGGTTCCCCTGCCTAAGTTGCCTTCTTCTTCCGAGTTGGTTCCTCTGTTTTTTCAAAATGTGGTCCGTTTGCATGGTATTCCGGAGAATATCGTTTCTGACAGAGGTACCCAATTCGTGTCTAGATTTTGGCGAGCATTCTGTGCTAGGATGGGCATAGATTTGTCTTTCTCGTCTGCTTTCCATCCTCAGACTAATGGCCAGACCGAGCGGACGAATCAGACCTTGGAGACATATTTGAGGTGTTTTGTGTCTGCAGATCAGGATGATTGGGTTGCTTTTTTGCCTTTAGCGGAGTTTGCCCTCAATAATCGGGCCAGCTCTGCCACCTTGGTGTCTCCCTTTTTCTGTAATTCGGGGTTTCATCCTCGATTTTCTTCTGGTCAGGTGGAATCTTCGGATTGTCCTGGAGTGGATGCTGTGGTGGAGAGGTTGCATCAGATTTGGGGGCAGGTAGTGGACAATTTGAAGTTGTCCCAGGAGAAGACTCATCTTTTTGCCAACCGCCGGCGTCGGGTTGGTCCTCGGCTTTGTGTTGGGGACTTGGTGTGGTTGTCTTCTCGTTTTGTCCCTATGAGGGTTTCTTCTCCCAAGTTTAAGCCTCGGTTCATCGGCCCGTACAAGATATTGGAGATTCTTAACCCTGTGTCCTTCCGTTTGGACCTCCCTGCATCTTTTTCTATTCATAATGTTTTTCATCGGTCATTATTGCGCAGGTATGAGGTACCGGTTGTGCCTTCCGTTGAGCCTCCTGCTCCGGTGTTGGTTGAGGGCGAGTTGGAGTACGTTGTGGAAAAAATCTTGGACTCCCGTGTTTCCAGACGGAAACTCCAGTATCTGGTCAAATGGAAGGGATACGGTCAGGAGGATAATTCTTGGGTGACTGCCTCTGATGTTCATGCCTCCGATTTGGTCCGTGCCTTTCATAGGGCTCATCCTGATCGCCCTGGTGGTTCTGGTGAGGGTTCGGTGCCCCCTCCTTGAGGGGGGGTACTGTTGTGAAATTGGATTTTGGGCTCCCCCGGTGGCCACTGGTGGAATTGAACTGGTGTGCATCATCCTCTCTGTTCACCTGTTTCCATCAGGATGTGGGAGTCGCTATTTAGCCTTGCTCCTCTGTCACTTCCATGCCGGTCAACATTGTAATCAGAAGCCTTTCTGTGCATGTTCCTGCTGCTAGACAACTCCCAGCTAAGTTGGACTTAGTCCTTGTTTGTTTTTGCATTTTGTTCCAGTTCACAGCTGTAGTTTCGTTTCTGTGTCTGGAAAGCTCTTGTGATCTGAAATTGCCACTCTGATGTTATGAGTTAATACTAGAGTCTTAAAGTAATTTCAGGATGGTATTTTGATAGGGTTTTCAGCTGACCATGAAAGTGCCCTTTCTGTCTTCCTGCTATCTAGTAAGCGGACCTCAATTTTGCTAAACCTATTTTCATACTACGTTTGTCATTTCATCTAAAATCACCGCCAATATTTGTGGGGGCCTCTGTCTGCCTTTCGGGGAAATTTCTCTAGAGGTGAGCCAGGACTATATTTTCCTCTGCCAGGATTAGTTAGTCCTCCGGCCGGCGCTGGGCGTCTAGGGATAAAACGCAGGCTACGCTACCCGGCTACTGTTAGTTGTGCGGCAGGTTTAGTTCATGGTCAGTTTAGTTTCCATCCTTCCAAGAGCTAGTTCTTATGTTTTATGGGCTATGTTCTCTTGCCATTGAGAACCATAACATTATAGAAAATGTTAGATAATGTTGTTAGAGACTGAGGACAGGGGAGTGAACCCGTACGGGGTTAGATGGTGAGTCCTCCTAGGAGCCATACAGAGATGGCTCAGTGATCTTGTGCTGAGAGAAGGTTGATAAGTCCTATACTGTGTATAGAAAGAGAAAGGCAGTAGGCCCAGACGAGGAACTAGGCGGTCCGGCGAAAGAGCGAGAGGCAGTAGGCCTGGGGCAGATGGACAGGCGGTCCTGCGAATGTAAAGTTGGAAAAATGAAGAAAAGTTGATTAGTATTGTAGTGTTTTATGAGTAAGTCTTTAGTGGGTTTAGCTTATACGCCCTTAAAGAAAAAGTTAGTCTTATAGTAAGCCTTTAGTGGATTCAGCTTATACGTCCTTAGAGGCAAAGTTAAATTATTGTTCAGAAATTGCACTTAGTAGAATACCCGGCTGGGTAATAGAAGTTATTTATAGTCTGTTATTTAAAATATTTAACCATGTTTGTAACGTTTAAGAGTCCTCACCTCCCATAAAGGGAAGCACTGTTCTTATTACTTATTACTTGTTATTTCATTTCAAAATTTGTATGTCTTTTTGCTGACATGTATTGTTGTTTTCTTCCCAGTCCGGGAGTACTGGATTTAACCGGGGGGAGTGCAGCGCCCCAGAGTCCTGGCCGTTGCAGTACTGTTGCTCCGCCACTAAGGGGGCTATGGTACGTCTGATGCCACTGAAGGAGTTCATCTGACCAGGTATCACAGACACCAATACACTTCATAGTCTGGCCTCCAGGGGGAGCAAAGGGCACTATGCATTAGGCCACTCCTCACAATCTGGTAAAACTGGGGGTTAGATAGGAAGTTAGACAGAAAACTGACTGGGTTGGAACCAGGCAACATCCTGTGGCAGAGGGTGTTGCAGGGGAAGATTCAGGGGGGTCTCTGTCAGGGATGGGATCCTGACCGAGGCCTAGCGAACAGGAAAGAACGTTACGGGACCGCGCCTGCACTTCATTGCGGCGGTACCCCAAGAAAGGACAAGAAGCGAGGTTTATTGCGAAGAGTGAGAAACGAGATCATAGCAACAAGGAGAAAACACCAGTAGGAGTCGTGCTGTAAGATCGAGGCAACATCCTACTGAGGCGCGTAGCCGGTGGCCGGAAATGCCGAGGAAGTATTGGCTCCAAGCCTTACTTCAAACCAACGGCAGGACAGTCAGTTATAGGCGGGCTGTCTCACCTAAATCACCTAAGCAGACATAGGGGGCAATTGTGGGAGAGGGGCGTCACTAGGGTCCCGGAAGAACTCCAGGCCTACCCGTCATACGGGTGCGTCCTAGCCATATCATCTGGGGGAGGAGAAGAACATCAGAATCAGTTGTGAGGGAATATCAGAAACAGACACAACAGTTGTGAGAACTATCCCGTGGTGCTCAGCAGGGAAGTACTACAACACACAGGCGCTAGAAGGTAGGCACAGATTTCCACCTGCAAAGGGAGCTCTAGAGGTGCCATCGGACCGGCCGGTCTCAGACAGCCCTGTTAACCGTACTCTGGATTGAGGATCTTGAAGCCTTCAGTAAAGAGGTAAAGAGACTGCAACCCTGTGTCCTTGTTATTCATTGCGACCTGCACCACGCACCACCACTTACAAACTTTCATTGGACGCCCCTTAGCAGGGTCACGGACCGGGTCTAGCCACTGTGACAACCCCAGAACTGAGACAGAGAGGCCCGGTACCGGGTACCCCTCGGCCCTGCGAGTGGGGGTGCTCCACGAGATTAGCAGAACGCCCATAAGTACGATACGATACGATACTCTTTATTGATCCGGGGGGAAATTACGGTATTACAGCAGCAATACAAACAGCAGTACATAAAATATTAGAAAAGAAAAAGCAACGAAGATCAGCTCACCTCCTCTCAGTCCCAGCGCACGGATCATGCAGTGCTGCAAGTAGTATGAAGGAAAAGCAGAAGTCCAGCGTGGGTGATGTCCATAAAAAATACCTTTTATTCCATTTTTGTTAAACGCACATAAATCCAAAGTCCATCTTCATATCCATAGACACAAAAACGGGTGATTCCTACCAGTGACAGTCACAGGCTTAAAGTGCATTAAAATCAAACGCGTTTGATTTTAATGCACTTTAAGCCTGTGACTGTCACTGGTAGGAATCACCCGTTTTTGTGTCTATGGATATGAAGATGGACTTTGGATTTATGTGCTTTTAACAAAAATGGAATAAAAGGTATTTTTTATGGACATCACCCACGCTGGACTTCTGCTTTTCCTACATAAAATATTAGGACACAAATCTTGCACAAGTATACCAACATTACATAACAAATAAATGTGGGTAGTTCAGGTATATAAGTCACTGTTAATTGACATTAGTACACCAGCAATCAATCATTGTTGTCTACCACCCTTAGGAAATTATTATACATCCCCATAGCAGTAGGTACAAACGATTTCCTGAATTTCTCCTTCTTACACCTTAGTAGGATTAGGCATCTGCTGAATATGCTCTTCTGCTTCAAGAACAGCTCGTATAGTGGGTGTGTATTATTGATCATTATAGCCCTACACTTCTTCTGAATTCTATCCTCCAATACCTCCTCAAAAGTCCAGATGGAGGCCAAGAGCCGCGCTTGTCTTCTTGATAAGTTTGTTGAACTTATTAGCGTCAGATACTCACACACTACTGCCCCAGCATATGATAGCAAAAAAAATGGCGCTTGTCACAACGGACTGGTAGAAAATTTCCAGCATTTTACTGCACACATTGAACGACCTGAGCTTCTGAAGAAATTACAGTCTGCTCATTCCCTTCTTGTAAACCTTTTCTGTATGACACCTCCAATCGAGTTTACTGTCAAGGTGAACCCCCAAATATTTGTAGCTCTCAACAATCTCAACCTTCTGGCCAGCAATATTGATCGGTAAAGTAATCCTTCTTTTTCTTTCTATAACTTACCACCAACTCCTTGGTTTTCTTTGCATTTAGTTCTAGACAGTTAGTCCGGCACCAATCCACAAAGTCTGAAACCACCCTTCTATATTCCTCCTCCCCCGGCCCCCCACAATACCCCCTACAATCACTGAGTCATCTGAGAATTTTTGGAGGTGGCAAAAATCTGATTTATATTGAAAGTCAGCTGTATACAATGTGAAGAGGAAGGGCGACAGCACTGTACCCTGAGGGGCTCCAACACTGCTCCGTACACTGCCAGTGACCCCATTTTACAAACTAAACCTCTCAATGAATTCATCTATGGCTGCAGCGATTAGTGTTGAGCGATACCGTCCGATACTTGAAAGTATCGGTATCGGAAAGTATCGGCCGATACCGGCAAAATATCGGATCCAATCCGATACCGATACCCGATACCAATACAAGTCAATGGGACTCATGTATCGGACGGTATCCCTGATGGTTCCCAGGGTCTGAAGGAGAGGAAACTCTCCTTCAGGCCCTGGGATCCATATAAATGTGTAAAAGAAAGAATTAAAATAAAAAAATAGGGATATACTCACCCTCTGACGCGCCCTGGACTTTACCGCCGTAACCGGGAGCCTTCTTTGCTTCAAATGCGCGCGTTTTCTTCATTCCGTGACGTCACGGCTTGTGATTGGTCGCGTGCCACCCATGTGGCGGCGGCGCAACCAATCACAGCAAGCCATGACGTAATTTTAGGTCCTTCAGTATTTTAAAATTACGTTCCGGCTTTGTGATTGGTCGCGACGCGAAGCGACCAATCACAAGCCGTGACGTCACGGGAGGCAGGACAAGCGGGCATTTTAAAATGCGCGCGTGTCCAGCCTCCCGTGACGTCACAGCTTGTGATTGGTCGCATCGCGTCGCGACCAATCACAGCAAGCCGTGACGTAATTTTAGGTCCTTCAGGATTTTAAAATTACGTTCCGGCGTTGTGATTGGTTGCGTCGCCGTCACATGGGCGACGCACCCAATCACAAGCCGTGACATCACGGGAGGCTGGACACGCGCGCATTTTAAAATGCCCGCTTGTCCTGCCTCCCGTGACGTCACGGCTTGTGATTGGTCGCTTCGCGTCGCGACCAATCACAAAGCCGGAACGTAATTTTAAAATACTGAAGGACCTAAAATTACGTCACGGCTTGCTGTGATTGGTCGCGCCGCCGCCACATGGGCGGCACGCGACCAATCACAAGCCGTGACGTCACGGAATGAAGAAAACGCGCGCATTTGAAGCAAAGAAGGCTCCCGGTTACGGCGGTAAAGTCCAGGGCGCGTCAGAGGGTGAGTATATCCCTATTTTTTTATTTTAATTCTTTATTTTACACATTTTTACATTAATGTTGTTTCGATACCGATACCCGATACCACAAAAGTATCGGATCTCGGTATCGGAATTCCGATACCCGCAAGTATCGGCCGATACCCGATACTTGCGGTATCGGAATGCTCAACACTAGCAGCGATCATATTGACATTACAGATGTGTCACAAAATTTTATACCATTGGGCAGTGAAGAAAAAATTACATCTTTACCACTAAAATTTTGTTTTAGCTCCAGATTTTGCATTTTCACACTGGGAAATGGGTAAAAATGGCACTCAAATTTTTCTCATAATTTCTGCTGAATGTGGAAATACCCCATATGTGGCTGTACAGTATTGCTTAGCAATACATCGAGTCTCAGGAGCACTAGTTTCCTCCTGGAGTGCAGATTTTGCTAGAATAGTTTAGAGCCCCTAAGTGTTAGAAGAGCAGAATCGCCCCTCAAGTGGAATCTCCTAATTTTTTAAATTATACCCCTTTGGGAATTTATCTACAGGTGTAGTGACGATTTTGACTCCATGGGTGTTTTCCAGAAACAAGCAGCCTGTACGTTGTAGTCCCCAGTATGTTGCAGTCACCAGTACATTGTAGTTATCAGTATGAAGTAGTCACCAGTAAGTGGTAGTACCCAGCTCAAGCTTCTGGAGACATGCACCTGTAAATTAGATAGACATTAAATGTAGTTTAGACACACTGTGGGGCTCAGAAGGGAGGGGACATTTGAATTTGGTAGTGCGGAATTTGCTGAATTTCTTTAGGGGGGCAAGGAGCTAAACGCTTTTCCAGAGCGTTTGTACTACCAGTAACGTGGAAGCCCCCTATATTTCTGTTAACAGGTGACAGAGCTGAGCGGGGACTTGCTATTTTTAGTGGATTGATTTGAAGCTTTTGTAGGGAACATTTTATATTTAAGTCTCTGAGTGACATAATTCAGGTGAGACCCCCGAGGGATCTATTCATTATAATGCAGAGATACTCTAGACTCCATCTGGGCTCTGTTGAGCAATGTCCTTCTTTTCAGAGGTGCACAAAACTGTGGTCAACCGTGCTTTTATGCACACCTAAAAAGATGAATACTGCCAAATCATAGGCAGTCACACGGCGTCCGCAATGCCTCCATCTACCTCATAGGCAATCTTCCAATGGGAATTCCATTTTAATCATGCTTTTCAGTATAAGTGCTCACCGTAGAACACAGGATAAACATTAGCCGAGCCTTACTGCGATGTTTGGGAGGCAGAATGAAAAAATCAACAGCAGGTGAAGAATTGTTTTTATTTATTTTTTTAACGCCATTCCTTGGGAGGTAGAAGTGATTAGACCACTTTATTTTTCAGGATGGTGCGATTACAGCGATACCAGATTTGTATAGCTTTTTATGCTTGTCACACACTAAAAAATGCTTTTTATTGCTACGCCATATTTTGAAAGCTATAATTTTTCCATAGTTTGGTTGACATAGTCATGTGATGGCTTGTTTTTGCAGGACGAGTTGACGTTATTATTGGTACATGAAATTTTTTTGATCGCTTTCTATTACGATTTTTGGGAGGCAGAATGAACAAAAACCAGCAATTCAGGAATTATTATTATTATTTACTTTTTTATGCCATTCTGCGTGTAGTAAAATTGATAAAGCAGCCTTATTTTTCGGGTCAGTACGATTACAGCGATACCACATTTATATTTTTTTATCTTTTGGCGCTTTTACACAATAAAAACTATTTTATAACAAAAATAATTATTTTTGCATCGGTTTATTCTGAAAGCTATAATTTCTTTATTTTTCTGCTGACAGAGCTGTATGGTGGTTTGTTTTTTGGCAGAACAAGATAACATTTTCAGAGACATCATTTTTATTTACATTTGTCTTTTTGATTGTGTTTTATTCCACTTTTTGTTAGACAGTATTATGATAAAGCATCGCTTTTAGCATTGGTTTTTATTTATTAAACTCGAGTAACAAGCTCTTGCGGTCATCACTAATGCCTAGCCCTTCAAGCACAAGGACTGGGCGTGAATGTTGATTGTTCACATCTACGTATATACCTGTAACTGATATTGTGATGATGACAGCTGAACTGTCTAAAGTAAGAAATACTGGCAAAATGGATCACTTTTCTTCTAATTAACTTTAACCCCTTTCTGATGTTGGGCGTAATAGTACGCCCACGTTGGACTCCCTCCCTTTGATGTGGGCTCCGGTGGTGAGCCCACATCTTTCCTAGCACATGTCAGCTGTTTCAAACAGCTGACATGTGCCCGGAACAGCCGCAGGTGGAATTGCGATCAACCTGCGGCTATTAACCCATTAAATGCCCCTGTCACGTGATTGGGGGTCATCGATGGGTTGGCATAACAACCAGAGGTCTGGAGACCTCTGGCTCCAGGAGACCTCTATAGTTGTCACTGCTGGATGGCTATGAGCATGCCAAAAGTGAAAAGGTGAAAAAAAATGTTTTTAAAAATATAAAAAAATAAAAAAATATAAAAGTTTTAATCACCCCCCCCCCCCCTCTTCACCCCATTCAAAATAAAACAATGAAAGAAAAAAAATCAAATATTTATATTAATAAATCATATTTGGTATCGTCGTGTTCAAAATCACCCAATCTATCAATAAAAAGAGGATTAACCTGATCGTTTAACGGCATAGCGAGAAAAAAAATCAAAACGCCAAAATTACACCTTCCTAGACCTGGCCATCCTGTCAAACGAGCAATCGTGGGAGAAGAGCCTTGGTGAGAGAGGTAAAGAAGAACTCCAAGATCACTGTGGCTGAGCTCCAGAGATGCAGTAGGGAGATGGAAGAAAGTTCCACAAAGTCAACTATCACTGCAGCCCTACACCAGTTGGGCCTCTATGGTAGAATGGCCCTACGGAAGTTTCTCCTCAGTACAAGACATATGAAAGCCCGCATAGAGTTTGCTAAAAAACACATGAAGGAATTCCAGACTATGAGAAATAAGATTCTCTGGTTTGATGAGACGAAGATAGACCTTTTTGGTGATAATTTTAAGTGGTATGTGTGGTGAAAACCAGGCACTGCTCATCACCTGCCCAATACAGTGAAACATGGTGGTGGCAGCATCATGCTGTGGGGGTGTTTTTCAGCTGCAGGGACAGGACGACTGGTTGTCATTAAAGGAAACATGAATGCGGCCAAGTACAGAGATATCCTGGATGAAAACCTCTTCCAGAGTGCTAACGGACTGGGACCTGAGAACTAGCAAGCGTGTTGGGAGCAAACTATTCACTTGAATGACACCTCCATTCAAGTGGAAGTTCCTTAAATAATAATTGTCTCATAGCCATTGGCTGGGGACACTTTAGGACTGCGTGTGCGGTCCCTTGAAGAAGGAGAGAGCACATGCACGCCCTAAGCACAGTGTCTGGGGATCTGCATGCCTAGCGCAGACCATGAGCTGTAGCCAGAGAGGATGGAAGAGGAAGTGCTGGACAAGAGTCATGGCAGTAAATGAGTTGGCATCCCTGTCAGGGAAGGAGAATAGCATGCAGGGACCCCGGCGCTACAGTTTCCATCCTGCTCCCCCATATTTTTCCATCCTGCCCCATATGTCTCCATCCTGCCCCTCATGTCTCCGTCCTGCCCCACATATGTCTCCATCCTGCCCCTATATGTCTTAATTCTGCCCCCCATATGTCCCCACCCTGCCCCCCATATGTCTCCATCCTGCCCCCCCATATGTCTCCATCCTACCCCATTTATGTCTTCTTATCCTGGCCCCATATGTCTCCAGCCTGCCCATATATATGTTCTCTCATCCTGGTGCCATGTCTCCATCCTGCCCCCATATATCCCCATCCTGCCCCCCATATGTCTCTGTCCTGCCCCCCATGTCTTCATCCTGCCCTCATATGTCCTCCTATTCTGCCCCACATGTCTCCATCCTGACCCCATATGTCTCCATCCTGCTCCCATATATGTCCTCTTATCCTGGCCCATATGTCTCCATCCTATCCCCCATATATTTCCATCCTTCCCTCCCTTGTTTCTCCATCCTGCCCCATATATGTCTCCTCATCATGGCTCATATGTCTCCATCCTGACCTCCATATGTCTCCATTCCCATATATCTTCATCCTGCTGCCATATGTGTCCATCCTGCCTCCACATATCTCCATCCTGCCCCCCATATATCTCAATCCTGACCTACCATATGTCTCTATCCTGCCTCCTATATGTCTCCATCCTGCTCACACATATGTCCTCTTATTCTGGACCCATATATCTCCATCCTTCCCTCCATATATTTCCATCCTGCCCTCCCAGATATCTCTAACCTGCCCCATATATGTCCCCTCATCCTGGCCCCATATGTCTCCATCCTGTCCCCAATATGTGTCCATCCTGCCTCCCATATGTCCTCCCATCCTGCCCTCCCAAATGTCTCCATTCTGCCCCCATATACAGTTGTGTGAAAACAGGTTTGCCCCTTCATGATTTTTTTTGCATATTTGTCACACTTAAATATTTCAGATCAGTAAACATACAGTATTTAAATATTACACAAAGATAACACAAGTAAATACAAAATGAAGTTTTTAAATGAAGGTCTTTATTAATAAGGGAAAAAGAAATCCAAACCTACAGGGCCATGTGTGAAAAAGTGATTGCCCACTAACCCTAATAACTGGTTGGGCCACCCTTAACAGCAACAACAACAACAGCAACTCCAATCAAGCATTTGCGATAACTGGCAATGAGTATTTTACAATGCTCTGGAGGGATTTTGGTCCACTCATCTTTACAGAATTGTTGTAATTCAGCCACATTGGAGGGTTTCTGAGCATGTACTGCCTTTTTAAGGTCATGTCACAGCATCTCAATCGGACTAAGTTCAGGACTTTGACTAGGCCACTTCAAAATCTTAATTTTCTTTTTCTTAAGCCAATCAGAGGTAGAGGTCCAAAAAGTTCAACTTTTGTCTCATCAGTCTAGAATATAGAGTATTCTCCACAAAGTCTTGGGGATCATCAAGATGTTGTCTGGCAAAACTGAGATGGACCTTTATGTTCTTATTGCTCAGCAGTGGTTTTCGTCTTGGAACTCTGCCATGCAGGCCATTTTTGCCCAGTCTCTTTCTTATGGTGGAGTCATGAACATGGATTTTAACTGAGGCAAGTGAGACCTGCAGTTCTTTGGATGTTGTTGTAAGGTCTTTTGTGACCTCTTGGATAAGTTTTCCTGCGCTCTTGGGGTAATTTTGGTAGGCAGCCACTCCTAAGAAGGTTCGCCACTGTTCCATGTTTTTGCCATTTGTGAATAATGGCTCTCACTGTGGTTCACTGGAGTCCCAAAGCTTGAGAAATGGCTTTATAACCTTTTCCAAACTGATAGTTCTCAACTACTTTGTTTCTCATTTGTTCCAGAATTTCTTTGGATCAAAGCATGATGTCTAGTTTTTTAGAATCTTTTGGTCTACTTCACTTTGTCAGGCAGGTCCTATTTAAAGGGAACCTGTCACCACCCCCCAGGCATTTGTAACTAAAAGAGCCACCTTTTGCAGCACTAATGCTGCATTCTGACAAGGTGGCTCTTTTAGTTCTTGTTCCTGCCACTGCTGAAAGAATCGTTTATCAAATTTGTCCCTCATACCTTGAAATTGTCCGGGGGGCAGGTCTTTCCCCCTAACAGAGACGCACCACAGCTGTCACTCAGGGCCTCTGCGCGCCGGGCGCCGCCTCCTCTTCCTTCATTTATTGAAGAAAACAGCCGCACTCAGGTTTGATTTTTTTAAATGCATAACAGGAGCAAAAAGTTTATTCAAGTCACCACTAGTGTTGAGCATTCCGATACCGCAAGTATCGGGTATCGGCCGATACTTGCGGGTATCGGAATTCCGATACCGAGATCCGATACTTTTGTGGTATCGGGTATCGGTATCGAAACAACATTAATGTAATAATGTGTAAAAGAGAGAATTAAAATAAAAAATATTGCTATACTCACCTCTCCGACGCAGCCTGGACCTCACCGAGGGAACCGGCAGCGTTCTTTGCTTAAAATTCGCGCGTTTACTTCCTTACGTGAAGTCCCGGCTTGTGATTGGTCGCGTGCCGCCCATGTGGCCGCGACGCGACCAATCACAGCAAGCCGTGACGTAATTTCAGGTCCTTCAGGATTTTAAAATTACGTTCTGGCTTGTGATTGGTCGCGTCGCGGCCACATGGGCGACGCGACCAATCACAAGCCGTGACATCACGGGAGGCTGGACACGCGTGCATTTTAAAATGCGCGCATGTCCTGCCTCCCGTGACGTCCCGGCTTGTGATTGGTCGCGTCGCCCATGTGGCCGCGACGCGACCAATCACAGCAAGCCGTGACGTAATTTCAGGTCCTTCAGGATTTTAAAATTACGTTCTGGCTTGTGATTGGTCGCGTCGCGGTCACATGGGCGACGCGACCAATCACAAGCCGGGACTTCACGTAAGGAAGTAAACGCGCGAATTTTAAGCAAAGAACGCTGCCGGTTCCCTCGGTGAGGTCCAGGCTGCGTCGGAGAGGTGAGTATAGCAATATTTTTTATTTTAATTCTTTCTTTTACACATTAATATGGATCCCAGGGCCTGAAGGAGAGTTTCCTGTCCTTCAGACCCTGGGAACCATCAGGGATACCGTCCGATACTTGAGTCCCATTGACTTGTATTGGTATCGGGTATCGGTATCGGATTGGATCCGATACTTTGCCGGTATCGGCCGATACTTTCCGATACCGATACTTTCAAGTATCGGACGGTATCGCTCAACACTAGTCACCACAATGTTAAAGCAATTAGGAGAGGGACTCCGTGCTAGGTATAAAGTAGGTAAGTAGGTAACGTTTCGACCCCGTGGTGGGTCTTTGTCAAACCTTACTTGAGAGAGGATAAGGATAGCAAAACGGAGATGCAGTGTAGAAAAATCTGGAGAAATTCCCAGTACGGACTATAGTTAATGCATGTGGAGATCCGGAATGGCACGGAAGGGGTATGTCCCTGGGAATACTGCAGGAGCTGGAGCACCACTTCCATTAACTATAGTCTGCACTGGGAATTTGTATAGATTTGTATATATTTGTAGCAATATTTGCTGATCCAGTTGAATATTATCAATAATATAATTGTGTAAATGCAAAAAAAAAAAAATTTATTTTATTATTTTATTACAAATGAAAACATTTTCTATTCCAGACATGAGAATATGAGACTGTAAATAGTGGTCAGAATGGAAAACTTTATTATAAGGAACGGAAAGATTTATGCATTAGAAAACATCTCCAATCCTACCAATATATCATTGTGGAATGAATCAGCTGACATGGTACTCCAATGGTGAAGTATCAGGACAACCACCAGATTGGTGCTAATGCTCAGACTCCATTCACACATGATGTTATTCTAGGTGGTACTTTTTACAGAGAAGCACAGAAATTATTCAGGAGCTTCTGTTCTGTCAGCTTTCCTTTGTTTTTGGCAGGCAGAATAGCATAATAACCCGCTGTGCTATTCTACCAATTAAATAAAAACAAAAAACTGATGGCTCCAATTACAGTCAATGGGATTTGTTAGGGTCAATTTGTTAAAAACTGATCAGTCACAGATCCGCTACAATCAGAACTTGACACAGATGGGAAGAATTGTCATTAACATTGAGCCCACTTTTTGCATAATAGAGATAATTTTTCCTATAAATATATCAATGGTACCCAGGAGGGGATGAATGCATGCCAGATCTCTTTATCCCGCTGCTACATACCTGTGACATGATTCATACATGTCAAATGGCCCAACTCCTATCTCCCTCGCCTCTGAAATTAGTAACCCTGGTTAATACCCAATATTTCTGGTGGTTTAGAATGGTGCATGGCTTAGAGGAGCTGGTTTACGGCAAAAAAAATGTACAGAATTTACTTAATATGATTACTCTGATTGTCGCATGTGGATTCGGAAAGGAGTTTTACCCCTTTAAAAGAAGAATTAGCATCTGCCTCATGGGGTTTGTGCTTTCCACGGAATCATCATGTTCGGCCATGGGTTGAACTTCATGGACTTATGTCTACTTTCAAACTACAGTGATTCTCCAAAAATAAGACCTAGCCTGAAAATAAGCCCTAGCATGACTTTACAGGATTTTTTTTTTTGGAATATGCTTAAAATATAATCCCTGCTCTAAAAATAAGCCCTAGTTAAGATCAGGGCCTGTGTTAGGGGAGGGGGACAAACTTGGCAATTGCCCAGGGACCACCACTCTCTTAGGGGCCCGCAGCTTTTCTATTCCGAGGTTAAGACTGCTTAAGGACCTTTGGTGATACCACAGGCATGTAACCATGATGTCACTAAAGGTTTCTTTTCTGAGGAAGTCTAGAGGAAGTATATACACAGTATGTGTATATACACATGTGTATGCACTGTAGTTGTGTGTGTAAATATATAAATATAAATATATATATATATATATATATATATATATATATATATATATATATATATATATATATATATATACAGTGTGTGATAACATAATATTTGAATATATAGATTTTTTTGATCAAGAATAAATGTGGATTGTTGTTCCCGGAAAAAAATAAAACGTTCCCTGAAAATACCAGCTTTTTGGAGCAAAAAATAATAGAAGACCCTGTCTTATTTTCAGGGAAACACAGTTATAGAGTCCACCTGACAGTGTTTATGTCCGTCATCTATTGGATCCTTTTCCTACATAAGTTCAGTTTTTCTATTTCTGTTATGTAATAGAAAATCTCAGAACTGTAGTATGGACCGAGCTTCTGAGGGATCTTATCAGACACTAGGAAACCCCGTAAAGGTGTGTTCACTAGGCATTTTTATCACACAGATTTAGGCCATCTTCACATGTCCATGTTTCCGGTACGTATGCTGTCACTTTTCACACGTACCGGAGAAACTTACACATGCGCATCCATTATAATCTAGGGAGCTGCGCATTTGTCCATGTCACCCACACATAGACATGTCAACTTTTTTCCTGCAGCATAGATAACAATATGTCCCGTCGCACACAGATGACGTAAATGTGACATCCGTGAGACATGTACCGGAATAGAATGTAGAATAGAAATGAGAAATTGCAGATATTTAGGTGTTAAAGATGTGCAAAGATAGAGAATAGATAGATATTCCTGAGATATATAATTAGTGCCCTGCGTGTGTAGTTTACTGTAAATGTATTAACTGAATAAGTAAATAATTGAAAAAAACTACATAAGGACCCCCCTCATTTTTGATAACCAGCAAAGGTAAAGCAGACATCTGTGAGCTGATATCAGGCTGGGAAGGTCCATGGTTATTGAGCCCTTTTCAACCTAAAAAAAACAGCCCGCAGCCGCCCCAGAAGTGGAACATCACATTACATGTGCCAATTCTGGCGCTTAACCTTCAGTCTTCCCGATTGCCGTGGTGCATTGGCATTGGCTGGTGTCAGCAATGAAAAAAATAAGTACCGTATATACTCGAGTATAAGCCGACCCGAGTATAAGCCGACCCCCCTAATTTTGCCACAAAAAACTGGGAAAACTTATTGACTCGAGTATAAGCCTAGGGTGGAAAATGCAGCAGGTACCGGTGAATTTCAAAATTAAAAATAGATGCTCCATACCGTTCATTATGGCCCCATAGATGCTCCACATAAAGCTGTGCCACATATAATGCTCTGCACCATTCATTATGGCCCCATAGATGCTCCACATAAAGCTGTGCCATATATAATGCTCTGCACAGTTCATTATGGCCCCATAGATGCTCCATAGAAAGCTGTGCCATATACAATGCTCTGCACCTTTGATTATGGCCCCATAGATAGCTGTGCTATATATTACCTCTGCACCTTTGATTATGGACCCATAGATAGCTGTGCCATATATAATGCTCTGCACCTTTGACCTTTGATTATGGCCCCATAGATGCTCCACATAAAGCTGTGCCTTATATATAGTGCTCTGCACCGTTGCCCCATAGATGCTCCACATAAAGCTGTGCCTTATATATAATGCTCTGCACCGTTGCCCCATAGATACTCCACATAAAGCTGTGTCATTGCTGCTGCTGCTGCAATAAAAACAAAAAAAACACATACTCACCTCTCTTGCTTGCAGCTCCTCACGTCCCGTCCCGGCGTCTCTCCGCACTGACTGATCAGGCAGAGGGCGGCGCGCACACTATATGCGTCATCGCGCCCTCTGACCTGAACAGTCACTGCAAGAGGACGGGAAGACAGAGCGGCGCCCGGCGGGTGGAACGAGGGAAGGTAAATATGTAATACTTACCTGCTCCCGGCGTCCCGCTCCTTCCCCCGGACAGCTGGTCTCCGGGTGCCGCAGCCTCTTCCTCTGTCAGCGGTCACCGGCACCGCTGATTAGAGAAATGAATTATGCGGCTCCGCCCCTATGGGAGGTGGAGCAGCCTATTCATTTCTCTAATGAGTGGTCCCATGTGACCGCTGAACAGGGGAAGAGCTGCGGCACCGAAGACCGTGGGATGGGCAGGGGGAGCGCCGGGACTAGGTGAGTATGCCTCAGTGCCCTCTCCCCCTCACCCGCCGACCGTGACTCGAGTATAAGCCGAGGGGGCACTTTCAGCCCAAAAATTTGGGCTGAAAATCTCAGCTTATACTCGAGTATATACGGTAATAAAAGTAATAAAAAAGTAATAAAAAAAATCCCTCATTGAACAATTTATTAGAAAAAAAGTTCCCGCGCAGGACCGACGTAGTCCAGGGCTTCCCACGGCGTTCCCCAAATCCGGCTTCACTTAGCGAGACCCGGCGACTGACATCACTGCTCATCACAATTGCCAGGTCTTTCTGCGTGCAGCTTGAGCAGGTGACTGTGATGAATGGTGACCTCAGTACCTGGCGATTCTGATGAGCGGTAAAGTGTATGCAGACTCCACCCACCCAACCTGACAGTTACAGCTTGTTCTGAGCAGTGTGAGATCTCAGCAGAAAGGATGGACAGTGAGGAGCCGTCAACTAGGCTGGGTTGATGGGCACACGGAGATTACGAAGATTTTTCAACAATTCTGTTATCAATTTTCAAAGTAAGTACACCAGCCACTTTAGAATTAGACATCTATGTAATAATGTATGCAGCTTGCATTGTGAATTCTAGTGACAGATCCTCTTTAAAAACTCAACCACTACATACTCTTCGTTCTTATGGTTTAAAAGAAAAAAACAGTTCTTGATCCACAAGTAATCAACGCCCCATTTTCATAATTTCAGGTCTAAGAAGGAAAAGATCTTCACCTTTTATGTTATATGATAGGAAATGTGTATTTGCATATTTTATATGCATCAGTGCTTCCACACAAGCATATCACAATGTACAATAAAGTAGACGACTACGTTATAATTATCTAGTGGTTATGCATGTATTGTTTTTTATTCAAGGGCAAAACAATAGACCATGACCTATCTAGAGTCACTAGAGATCCGAATTATTATTACAACCAGGAGGCAATTTCTTTATGGCAAGGACGTAGGGAAGTTTTTTATTTTCTCGGTGATCTGGCTCCACCTAGTGGACACATCATGACATGCCACCTTCTGTATAATAGTCCTTACCCTAGGTTTCTGGACCCTATAGGTTACTTGATATTCCTCTAGTGGATAAACTGCACTGCTTTCATGCTGATAAGCAACACAATGTGAGATTAAAGCCTTGCAGGTAGTTTTTGGCTGTATTTTGTTTCAGTAGAAGATTCATTGATTAGGAACACTGAGAAATTCAGTTCTAGACTATGAATCTTTGATTAATAGTGCTTTTCCCTCTAGAGAATGAATATAGAGGCTGGATAAAAATTCTTAAATATGGATGAATTCATACATAAAGGTACTAGGAGGGATTGCAGAGATCCCAAACACCAACAATGGCATACTTCTGCATCTTTATTATATATGATTATATTCCCAGGTAGATCTTTTGCTGCATCCAGCATTTTTATTTTTGGCAAAATTGTAATGGGATAAAAAAACAAAGACTGCATCATATAAAAAATGTGACAGAAACACATATGCATTGGTTCATTATATATAAATAGATCCAAATATGGAATTTTATATTTTTGCAATATATTGTTGTATATTATATTTAAAAAATCCCCATTTAGACTAGAAGGGAATTTCTGGATTGAACAAGAGGACACAAACCTTATTTATGAGAATGACCTAAGCTGGGGTGATTTTTTTTAAACGGGTTATTGAGCTTTATGTAAATATAACTAAATCACTATGTAAAAGAAAACAATTTTTTAATATACTTTGTGTTTTCATTTTTCACCATTTTCACGATGATTGTCAGCAAATAAGAAAACTCAAGTTTACAAATAAATGTAACAATCGATATACAGGACTAGTCCTGCTCCGATGTATTGATTCTAGGCAAATCTCCGTAAGCTAAACAGTCTGGATCTGATATGGATAGGAGGCAACTCGAATGCCGTACAGATGAAAAATCATCCGTATTTTACTGGATGAAAATCAGATGATGTTTTTCATACGTGAACTCAGCCTGAGCAGAATTCAGATGTCCGTGTTGTATCTGGAGCGCCCCCAGATGCAGGGCCGCGAGGTACTCGATACCGGGCCTCTCTGTCTCGGTCCTGGGGTTGTCACGGTGGCTAGACCCGGTCCGTGACCCTGCTAAGGGGCGTCCAATGAAAGGTGTGATGGTTGTGCGTGGTGCAAGTCGCGGTGAATAACGAGGACACATGGTTGCAGTCTCTTTACCTCTTTACTGAAGGATTCAGGATCCACAATCCAGAGTACTGCTAACAGGGCTGACTGAGACCGGCCGGTCCGAAGGCACATCTAGAGTTTCCTTTGCAGGTGGAAATCAGTGCCTTCCTTCTAGCGCCTGTGTGTTGTAGTACCTCCCTGCTGAGCACCACGGGATAGTCCTCACAACTGTTGTGTCTGTTTCTGATGTTCTTCTTTCTCACAACTCGTATCTATTCTGATGTTCTTTCTCCGTCCCCCAGATGATATGGATAGGACGCACCCGTATGACGGGTAGGCCTGGAGTTCTTCCGGGACCCTAGCGTCGCTCCTCTCCCACAATTGCCCCCTATGTCTGCTTAGGTGATTTAGGTGAGGCAGCCAACCTATAATTAACTGCCCTGCCGCTGTTTGAAGTAATGCTTGGAGCCCAATACTTCCTCGGCGTTCCGGCCACCGGCTACGTGCCTCAGTAGGATGTTGCCACGATCTTAAGGCACGACTCCTACTGGCTTTATTCTCCTTTGTGCTGCGATCTCGTTTCTCACTTCTCCACAATAAACCTCGCTTAGTTTCCTTTCTTATGATGCCGCCGCATTCGAGTGCAGGTGCGGCTCCATAACGTTCTGTTCTGTTCGCTAGGCCTCTGTCAGGATCCCACCCCTGACAGGGACCCCCCTGAATCTTCCCCTGCAACACCCTCTGCCACAGGATGTTGCCTGGATCCAACCCAGTCAGCTTCTGACTAACTTCCTATCCGGCCCCCAGTTTTACCAGATTGTGAGGAGTGGCCTAATGCATAGAACCCTTTGCTCCCCCTGGTGGCCAGAATGTGACGTGTAATGTGTGACTGTGATACCTGGTCAGGTGAACTCCTTAAGTGCCATCAGACGTACCATCACTCCCCTTAGTGGCGGAGCGTCAGTACTGCAACGACCAGGACTCTGGGGCGCTGCATATCTCTATTTTTCACTCAAATAACACGTTCCCATTATATTGTAATCTATGGTGCTGTTCACATGTCTGTGTGTTTTCCTGATCGTGTGTCCATGCAAAACACAAGGAGACATGTCCATTTCTTTCCAGCAGCATGGATGACAAAGATCAATTCAAGTCCATTTGTGTACCATCCGTGCTCTGTACAGTGGGGAAAAAAAGAATTTAGTCAGCCACCAATTGTGCAAGTTCCCCCACTTAAAAAGATGAGAGAGGCCTGTAATTGACATCATAGGTAGACCACAACTATGATAGTCAAAATGAGAAAACAAATCCAGAAAATCACCTTGTCTGATTTGGCAAGATTTATTTTACAAATTATGGTGGAAAATAAGTATTTGGTCACCTACAAACATGCAAGATTTCTGGCTCTCACAGACCTGTAACTTCTTCTTTAAGAGGCTCCTCTGTCCTCCACTCATTACCTGTAGTAGTGGAACCTGTTTGAACTTGCTATCAGTATAAAAGACACCTGTCCACAACCTCAAACAGTCACACTCCAAACTCCACTATGGCGTAGACCAAAGAGCTGTCAAAGGACACCATAAACAAAATTGTAGCCCTGCACAAGGCTGGGAAGACTGAATCTGCAATAGGCAAACAGCTTGGTGTGATGAAAACTGTGGGAACAATAATAAGAGAATGGGAGACATATAAGACCACTGATAATCTCCCTCGATCTGTGGCTCCACGCAAGATCTCACCCCGTGGGGTCAAAATGATCACAAGAACGGTGAGCAAAAATCCCAGAACCACACGGGGGGACCTAGTGAATGACTTGCATAGAGATGGGACCACCGTAACAAAGGCTACCATCAGTAACACACTATGCCGCCAGGGACTCAGATCCTGCAGTGCCAGACGTGTCCCCCTGCTTAAGCCAGTACATGTCCGGGACCATATGAGGTTTGCTAGAGAGAATTTGGATTATCCAGAAGAGTATTGGGACAATGTAATATGGTCTGATGAAACCAAAGTAGAACTGTTTGGTAGAAACAAAACTCTTCGTGTTTGGAGGAGACAGAATGCTGAGTTGCATCCAAAGAACACCATACCTACTGTGAAGCATGGGGGTGGCAACATCATGCTTTGGGGCTGTTCCTCTGCAAAGAGACCAGGACGACTGATCCGTGTACATGAAAGAATGAATGGGGCCATGTATCGTGAGATTTTGAGTGCAAACCTCCTTCCATCAGCAAGGGCATTGAAGATGAAATGTGGATGGGTCTTTCAGCATGATAATGATCCCTAGTACACTACCAGGGCAATGAAGGAGTGGCTTCGTAAGAAGCATATGAAGGTCCTGGAGTGGCCTAGCCATTCTCAACCCTATAGAAAACCTTTAGAGGGAGTTGAAAGTCCATGTTGCCCAGCGACAGGCCCAAAACATCACTGCTCTAGAGGAGATCTGCATGGAGGAATGGGCCAACAAACCACCAACAGTGTGTGCCAACCTTGTGAAGACTTACAGAAAACATTTGACCTCTGTCATTGCCAACAAAAGATATATAACAAAATATTGAAATGAACATTTGCTAATGACCAAATACTTATTTTCCACCATAATTTGCAAAATCTTGCCAAATCAGACAAGGAGATTTTCTGGATTTGTTATCTCATTTTGATTCTCATAGTTGTGGTCTACCTATGATGTCAATTACAGGCCTCTCTCTATCTTTTTAAGTGGGAGAACTTGTACAACTGGTGGCTGACTAAAAACTGTTTTCCCCTCTGTATGTGTTTAACATTGCAAAGTATAGGAGAAGCTTTATTTATTTGTTTTTTTTATCCATCTGTAAAAAACACAGAAGACACACTGATAATAAAAACGAACATACAGATGACACACTGAGGGAAACACTGATGACACACTGATGGTAAAAATGTACAAACAGACGGCACACTGATGGAAACACTGATAGTAAAACAGACGGCACACTGATGGAAACACTGATAGTAAAACAGACGACACACTGATGAAAACACTGATAGTAAAACGGACACACGGACGACACACTGATGGAAATACTGATGACACACTGATGGTAAAAATGGACACACGGATGACACACTGGTGGAAAAACCAGACATACAGATGACACACAGATGATAAAAACGAACACACAGATGACACTGATGATAAAATTTGACACAGATGACACTGATGGTAAAACCGGACACTGATGACACACTGATGGTAAAACCGGACAAAGATGACACTGATGGTAAAACCGGACACTGATGACACACTGGTGAAAAAAACAGACACACGGATGACACACAGATGATAAAGGTAGACACAGATGACACACTGATGGGAAAAATGAACAAACAGATGACATACTGATGGGAAAACCGGACACAGATAACATACTGATGGGAAAAACAAACACATGGATGACACACTGATGGTAGAAACAGACACAGATGACATACTAATGGTAAAAAACGGACACACGGATGACATACTGGTGGAAAAAACAGACACACAGATGACACACAGATGATAAAGGTCGACACAGATGGAAAAACGAACACAGAGATGACACACTGATAATAAAAGCAGACACACAGATGACACATTGATGGTAAAACAGATAATAAAATGATGGACAACCTAAGGCTCCTTTACACATCCATTTTTTAAGGACTGCAATTATGAACACACGCACACCCATTGAATTCAATGGTGGTGCACGCATGCCAGGTTTTTCACATGGACCACGTGTCTGCGTGAAAAACATGCAATATGTCTTTTTTTTCACGTACCATGGACTAAATGGGTGCTTGACACAGCCGTGTGTCATCAGTGTGGCATGTACTGGTGCCTGGGAAAAAGCAGTACAGTTATCTCTTTTCCCAGGCTCCAGATGCTGAATTATTGTCACTTGGTCTTCCTGCGATCAGCGAAACCAGACATCGCTGATGGGAGTTGGAGTCAGCACCCGCTGTGTGTGTAGATTGAGTGTCAAATAGATAAATAAATAAAAAACAGCATGGGGTCACCCTTCATTTTCGTAACCAGCTGAAAGAAAACCGACAGCTGATGCTAATATTCTAGGAAGAGGCCAATAGCCATAAAGGTTCCCAGTGCATTAATAACAGCTCACAGCTGTTTGCTTAGGGTCACGGGTGTGTCAGATACTACAGACAGTCACTCTGCATCTGGCTGCAAAATGTCTCTGACTTTTGGACCCAGTGGCAACCTCCCTCAGGCTCTTATTGACAAACCTGGACCTGGGTGTTTATAGACTCCCAGTCTGCTTCAGTGAGTCGCCGGTGATATTCACATTTTCCCTTGTGAAGGCCTGGAGCGATTGCAGTCGACTAAATTCCTATCTTGTGATGTTGGAGGATGTTTGGTGTTACCTCTCTGAGTCTGCTCATGCTAAGTTGTTTCCCCCTTGTTTGTCTCACTACTTCTCTTTAGTGTACAGTGGGGACTGACCAGTGCTCATTCCCCCTTCCCTATTCAGGCCCTAGCTCTAGGGATAAAATAAGCCAAAAATTTGCACTCTGTAGTCCTAAAGCATGTCAATGTGAAATATATGAAATATGAATAGCAATACTGCTTCTGGATACTAGGAAAAATGAGATGCTTACCACATAATTTGGCCAATTTATGCATGCCCAGCATCCAACGACAAGGTGATCTCAAAACTGACATTCTTTAGCACTACAGAGTGCAACTTTTTTGTGTATTATACATGGAGTTAGATGTTCCTAGCTGGCACCTGTTCACATTAGCTTGGAAGTGCCAGTCAGTCTTTTTGTCATTGCATATTATTTTCTGACCGAGCACTCCGCCCTTCAGCATGTGGTGGATTTTAATTGCAGCAGGGTCCTACCTACCCATAAAATCAGACTTGAAAGAGAGGTATTTACATCTACCAAGGAATTCAGACTTCAGTCTTAGCGAGGTATTCACATTAGACACGTTAGGACCCATCAGTTTTGAGACCACATTAGCGTTTTTTTGACCACTAGTTATGTTATCCCTTCATCACGGCATCTGGCATCTTCTAATATATGTTTTTCATCTTCTGGGCCTCCTGATGAACTGTCACAGCGGGGAAACACGTCAGGGCGTACCCTATACATGATAAGTGTACTCTTCATTATATCTAGTCATTATTGCTAATGCATTGACTAACTGATACTTTGCCTAATCCATCTAATAGGGCTGAATTTTTTATTCTGAGTGCTTATCATTGTATGGGTAAATGTGTCACCAATAGCATTGTGTTTCCTACAACCTTTGTCTACAAAACACCTGCACGGGTTTTTAGGCGTTTTTCCACCTGCTTTTTTCATCCCTTCTCTATCAATACATTGTTTTCCCACCTGCATGGTAGGGCGATAATAGGGGAGGTAGGGATAGTCTACGTTGAGAGGGGGCACCAAAAATCGCTACTATTAGGCTGCTGTCACACTAGTAGTATTTGGTCAGTATTTTACAGCAGTATTTGTGAGCCAAAACCAGGAGTGGGTGATAAATGCAGAAGTGGTGCATATGTTTCTATTGGGAAGGAGGAAGGAAATTTCCAGCACGTCCATCCAGTGTAGGTAAAATTACCAAATTTATTAGAACATTAAAAAAAAACACAGTTTTTTAAAAAAGAGAGAAAGAAACTCTCTGCCTGACGCGTTTCTGGTGCACCACGGCGCCCTTAGTCATAGGGCTCATAGGATCATATGTTTCTATTATACTTTTCCTCTATTTGTTCCACTCCTGGTTTTGGCTTACAAATACTGATGTAAAATACTTACCAAATACTGCTAGTGTGACGGCAGCCTTAGGGTGCCAACCTCCGCAGTAAGGCAGGTTTTTGAGATAGGCCTATTGCAGGGTTTTCTAGGCCGCGTGTTAGGTCTTTTTCTATTTTGGTATTGAACCAAATTTCACTGGGTAGGTTTTTTAATATCTAGTTATTAAAGATTGTTTTTAAGGGAATAAACGTTCCCTTTTTTCTTTGAATAATTCCTTAGTCTCATATGTGACACTGGTACGAATTTAAGTTTTTACTTATACAAATGGTCAGATAAAACTGTAAAACCACAGAAGGTATTACAAAGTTTCTTCAAAAGCTGCAGATAATGAAACATTACACAGCAGTCACTGAAAACAGACTGTGGTATTCTCAGCCTATATCCAGCAAATCGACTAAAAAAAAAAAATAAAAAAAAATAAAAATAACTATAAAATCTAAAATTGTAGCAGAAAGATCCTTTCACACCACCACCACCACCATATAAAGAAAATAGTACAGCATTAGAATGTATATTTTCAGCAAAATCAATTGTAAAAACCTTCTGCCATCATACACAAAAACGTGAACCAATCCTGAAATCAAAACCTTTAGAGGGGTGATCTGGCCTAAATTGATAAGTCTACAGTCACTCTGTAGGAGGATTTGCCAGTTTCTGAGCCAGGACCGGCGGGTATGCATGTGTTATACATACTCCCAGCCAGAGCCTGACAAGTGAGTACGCCTCCCTCCATAAACTTCTATGGAGCAAGGCCATGCCCACTGGTTGGCAGCATCACTAGACGGGGTGCGACCTTGCTCCATACAAGTGTATGGGAGTACGTACAACGCATACATAAGACTGCATAAGACTGCGGACTTATCAATTTAGACCGGACAACCTCTTTAATGCCAAATTGAGTCAATTGTGCATTTTTTCCACTGCATATTTTCATTGCAAAAAAACACCAAAAAACAATGTTGCCTGTTGTGAAATTGGATTTTGGGCTCCCCCGGTGGCCACTGGTGGAATTGAACTGGTGTGCATCATCCCCTCTGTTCACCTGTTTCCATCAGGATGTGGGAGTCGCTATTTAACCTTGCTCCTCTGTCACTTCCATGCCGGTCAACATTGTAATCAGAAGCCTTTCTGTGCATGTTCCTGCTGCTAGACAACTCCCAGCTAAGTTGGACTTTAGTCCTCGTTTGTTTTTGCATTTTGTTCCAGTTCACTGCTGTAGTTTCGTTTCTGTGTCTGGAAAGCTCTTGTGATCTGAAATTGCCACTCTGATGTTATGAGTTAATACTAGAGTCTTAAAGTAATTTCAGGATGGTATTTTGATAGGGTTTTCAGCTGACCATGAAAGTGCCCTTTCTGTCTTCCTGCTATCTAGTAAGCGGACCTCAATTTTGCTAAACCTATTTTCATACTACGTTTGTCATTTCATCTAAAATCACCGCCAATATATGTGGGGGCCTCTGTCTGCCTATCGGGGAAACTTCTCTAGAGGTGAGCCAGGACTATATTTTCCTCTGCCAGGATTAGTTAGTCCTCCGGCCGGCGCTGGGCGTCTAGGGATAAAAAACGTAGGCAACGCTACCCGGCTACTGTTAGTTGTGCGGCAGGTTTAGTTCATGGTCAGTTTAGTTTCCATCCTTCCAAGAGCTAGTACTTATGTTTGCTGGGCTATGTTCTCTTGCCATTGAGAACCATAACAGTTGCCTGCTGAAATAGACCAGCTTTGTGTTTTTTAAATCCGTGACATGTCAATTTCTATTAAGGTCAATATCTGCTTTATTTGTGGATTTTCCCCACAGACTTCAATGGCACAAGGAAAATCCACAGATAAAAACGCATCTGCATTTTTTTGTGCGATTTCACAGCGTAAATGTGATAAAAACTCATGTAATCCGTACTTGACTTTACCAATAAAGTTTTATCAAAGCTAAGTAACAAGAAATTTCCAAAGCAGAGTTATATTTATAAAGTGATACACCAAAAAGAGACAAAAATTGCTGCTGAGAATCTGAGAAATAAAAAACATGCCAAATACTCAGTGTGAGAACGCATCCTCAGCTGGGAAATCAGCTACAGACAACCTGACGTGTAATGAGTACATCTGCTCCTGCACAGCTCCGGACACCAACCTTCGCCCCGCACCTGCTCAAAGATCTAATAGCGCACATTGTGGTGGAAATCACACTCGATCACGCAGATTATTTCCAGGACAAATGTCCCTCTGGTCTCTTCTTTAATTAGGCACTTTCTATTGCTAAGCAACAACTTGTCTGTCGCGTAATCAATAATAATCAAATGAAACCCGTCCTTTAATTTTTATTCTCCGCTTTGGTCACCTCCTGTTTTCTATCCTTCCAGACATTTCCATTCATTTCAAGGACATAAGGATAGATCCTGTTAGTGAGATAATACTCATCCTGGTGGCATTGGAAGCCGATCATAGTAACATAGTAACAGTTAGCAAGGCTGAAAAAAGACATTTGTCCGTCCAGTTCAGCTTATATTCCGTCAGAATAAATCCCCAGATCTACGTCCTTCTAAAGAACCTAATAACTGTAAGATACAATATTGTTACGCTCCAGGAAGATCATGTGCTGCTCCTGGCACCATTTACTATAGCAACACAGCAACAGTTTCTGCCTCCGCATACACCCCCATTCCATCATATATGGTTATGTCTTTATAGTTGTGCAATAATATTTGAGCGCCGCTCATTTGTAAGAATGTCCTACATATTTTCGCCTACGCTTACATTTATGAATTACATACATTGATATTTCTGCTGTGTTCATGCCCTCTAGTATTTTAAGCATGTAGAGTAAAGATAAAAATTATTATCGGGAGCGCTCGCACCCACCAAGGTTACACTCACAGACCAGAAGAAGGAAAGAAAAACAATTCATTCATAAAATACCAGAGCGTTAAAGGTGATTTTACACAAGATTGTCTTAAACGTGCAATCCTATGAATACTCATTTCACAATAATTTGGCAGTCTAAAACAGCCGGTCGATAACTACGAGCAGAAGCAAAATACTTGTTCGTCAGGTGAAATAACCTTTTATGCTACACAAACGATCATTATTCTCGGCAGCACATCATCCTTTGTAAGCAAGACTCGTGCTGCTGAGAACAATGTAAGTCTACTGAAGAATGTATTACAAATTGTTCATTGCATCAAACGTGGTCTTCTACTATGAAAAACTATTAAACAACCGCCGGTCGATAAATATTTACTGATTAGCAGTCAATTATACTGCATGTTGGGTAGGGTAGACCCATCTTTACCCTTTCTGAAAGGCAGATTTCCACCACTCACAAATATCACAAGGTGCCTATTTACCGATCTTAAGTATCCACACCGGGCCCTCCTCAATTAACAAGGTTGTCCACTACTCAGACAACCCATTCTCAATCACTATGTTCCCAAATTATAAAATAATAACTGCTATAGTCACTTCCCCATTTCAGCGATTTTGGCACTAGCTCTCTCAGGACTCGAGTGACATTGTTGTGTCACATGAGTCCTGTGGCCAATCAGCGGCTGCTTCACTATCCTCTATATCGGACAAATCAGACATGTGGAGGAAGTGAGAGAGCAGCCACCGATCTGACTTTCTCCAGATGTCTGGTTTATCTGAAGGAAGTGAGAGTGAAGCAGACGCTGACTAGTTGCAGGGCTCATGTGACACAACAATGTCACTCGAGTCCTGAGAGAGCCAGTGGCGAAACCGCTGGAACGGTGAAGGTGAGTATAGCTGTTATTATTTTATAATGGGGGAACGAAGTGATTGAGAATGGGTTGTCTGAATAGTCGGCAAGTACTCCAAGCTCCAGTTTATGATTTCACAAGTAGGTGATTAATGCCTTTGTATACGACCAACACTGCATAATGTCACATAAGCTTGAATGACAATTGTTCTTTAGATGAAGATTTTTAAAAAATTGCTATATTTAGTATTGCTCAAATTCCAGTAGATGATCCAGAGTTGCGATATTTGTATAAAATGTTGTCACCAGTTAACCCCCCCCCCAAATAATAACCCTTCATCTCTTGAACTTTATCCATAACCATTACTATCCAAGAGTAACAGCTTTGTCCCATGCTTCGTATTATGCTTGCAATATCAGATTGATCCTCAAGAAGCTTCGTTACGTTCCACAGAAGAGTCAAGACAATATTCAATGTGTGGTGCCATGCAAACATAATTTTACTAAAAGAACGCTGACAGTGACACGGGGTGGTGATAATATAATAATCTTTTCCTGTGAAAGCCTGAACAATTGTTCATTACTTGAGAAGTCTTGAATTCTGCACTATAAAAAAAACAAAGTATAACAATTTTAGAAAAGAAAAAAATAAAATAATAGTAAAATTATATTGTGTGAGGACATGTGGATTGCAATTTCAGAAAAATTCTGGAGTGTGTGATTTCCCCAACTGTTTGGGAGCGGTGGATGGAAAGCACATCCGCATTATCAAATCCGCCAGAACTGGATCAGAGTACTTCAACTACAAAAAATATTTTTCTGTTGTGCTCATGGCAATAGCAGATGCGGACTGTCGCTTCCTCGCCGAGGACATTGGAGCTTTTGGCCGTGGCAATGACTCACAGACTTTCAAGAATTCGGATATGGGCCGACGTGTGTATGGCAAAAATTTAAATTTTCCACTGCCACAACCTCTCCCCAACACTCAAGGCCCACCAATGCCATTTGTTATGGTTGGGGATGAGGCCTTTCAGATGTGTGAAAACCTACTGAAGCCATATTCCAGTCGGGACTTGAATCACACTAAAAGGATTTTTAACTAAAGACTGACCAGGGCACGAAGAACAGTAGAGTGTACCTTTGAGATTCTAGTCTCAAAATGGCGCATTCTTGCGACAGCTATTAATATAAAAATGGAGACAGTCGATGAGGTGGTCAAAGCCTGTGTGGTTCTCCACAATTACATAATGGCTAAGGAGCGACCCAACATTGAACTGGATGAACCAGTTGCAAACCCATTGCCAGATTACCAGCATCACCCGCTGCGGTCAACTGTTGAATTTGGCAACATGCGTGTCAGGACTCTGAACATTTTTTTACCTTTTGTGCATTACTGCCCCTTTCCAAGATGGCGTCTTTGGTCTCATGTGCACTATGTCTTCCTGCTATAAAACTCCACCCCAGCCTTCAGTCTGTGCTAGAGTATTCTGCCTTGCTTCCAGCTCCTGACTCTGATTACTCCCTGGCTGTATACCTGCTCCTGTGAACCTGTGAGCTGTGTGAAGTTGGCACCCCATGCTCTCAAAAGATGAATAAAAATACACCATTCGTTTGTGCTGCGTTTGTGCTGGTTTGTGCTGCAAAAATGAACGTTTGCGCCGCTTTGGTTCCCGAGATTTTACAAAAAGCCTGGAGTAATTATGCACCCAGAAACATAATTCACTAAAACTCAAATTTTATTATAAATATAACATACACGGAAACAAAGTACATAAACAAGGTGCTCATAGCATACACGTACAAAGGACAAAGACTACTGCAGGTAACACCATATGGACACTAACAGGCAACGCACCGGTCAGTATCAAACTGAGTCCGGTTCAAATGGTCACATCTAACGGTATGTACATCTCCCATATAAATTCTTATGCCTACATAGGCCAAATTAAAGGACCGATAAAGCCATGTTAGTCTTACCCATTTAGGTTGGTGCCAGTGTCAGTCCCGCTGCCCCGACGCGCGTTTCGCGTTGGGCTTCCTCGGGGGGCGTGGTTAAATGTGTGTGCCGGGCATTATTTAAAGGACATAAGCAGCTGGAGTCAATAGGCGGCGTAATAATTGGCGCATGCGCGCTGCTGTACTGGGGGTGCTAAGGCCCATACCGCCCGGCCGTCCTAGTGACCACAACAGGAGGGGATAAAATCCACCAGACGTCATATCCTGTTAGGTCACTTCCGGATACCGGGAAGAATGGTACCGCACAAATCACCAGCGCAGTGCGCATGCGCACGTGCCGTAATCGCCATTTTGAAAGAGGGACCAAGTGAGGGCAGTAAGTATGTGAGAAAAACAGCGGAATACTGTGCTAACTATTGCGTGTACATAGTATCGCGCTATGTAAACTAGTGACTATCGTAAACATAAGAGAGACATTAATTAAAGTGACAGAGTGCATATGAACCGCGGGTGTGCAGACATAAAGTGCATCTAGTAATCTAAAATGTGAGGATGCACAAGACAGTGCAACCACAGGATACTCTTACTGGATAAAATAAAAATCAGATTTCAAATACAAAAAAGACACTAATAAGGAAGGGAGTACATTTTAAAATATTATTTGGTCCCATATAGCAATCCGGACAAACGGCATCTGATGTTGTATAGACATGTCCTTCTTTCTTATTACTTATTTTCTTGATTCACTATAAGGTTCATAAATGTCACTAGGAGAAAACCAACTGATGTTCCATTTCGGGTAATTCCACCATTTCGACTATCACCAGCCAGATGTTCCAAATGTCCCTCATATGCCCGAAGAACAGATGATAATGGACATAAATACATACGAGATACATTCTAAAATAATAAAAATAAAACACACAAGTTAAAATCCGGATACAAGAAAATGCACAGATAAGACACAATTGATTCTATAAGAAAGACGCAAAGCTCAGTTGCTCATTGAGGCCATGAGGTGACATCGTTCCTAATACCGTTATCCAACGGCATTCTACTTGTGCAAGCTTTTTCTTGATGTCCCCACCTCTTATACCACTCCTAACATGATCGATGCCACACACCTTCAACTCTTTGGGGTTACATCCATGGTGCCGCCTGAAGTGTCGAGGTAATGTCTTAAGGGATGCAATGTCCTCCACCTCTTTAGCCGCCATGATGTCCCTGATATGTTCACGGGTTCTGACCCTCAATTCCCTTGAGGTCAGACCCACATAGGACAAACCACACGTGCAGCTAGCCATGTAGATTACACATGTAGTACTGCACGATATATAATCAGTGATTTTAAATTCTTTTGAACCATCGGCAGAGGTGAAGGACAGTGCCCTCACATGATTACGGCAGGCCAAACACTCGCCACATGGATAGAAACCCCATCTCCTCTTCCCAGCACCGAACAGGGTTGGAGTCTTGGTTACATAATGGCTCCTCACTAATATATCTCTCAGGTTTCGCGATCTCCTAGCCGTCATCCGGGGTTCATCTGAGAGATGTTGGGCTAAAATAGGGTCCGTTTTCAAAATCGACCAGTGTCTCCTCAAGATGTTCCTCATTGTACCCCACTGGTGATTAAATGTAGAGATGTACCTGATTGTATCATCCTCCTTCTTTTTAGCTTTAGGTGGTTGGGACAGGAGATCAGATCTCCTTTGTTTTTTGGCCCGAATATACCCACGCTTTATGCTTCTATTACTATAGCCCCGTAACCGAAATCTCTCCCCAAGGTCCACAGACTGCCTTTCAAACGCCTCCTCAGTAGAGCAAATTCTCCTCATCCTTAAGAACTGCCCTATAGGTATAGCTCCAATAGTATTGCTATTGTGGGCTGAGGAGGCGTGAAGAAGGGCATTCACTGAAGTCTCTTTCCTAAATACATCAGTGTTAATGGATCCATCCTCCTGGGTCTGAAGCCTGATATCAAGAAAATCGATACTGTCACGGCTATACTTATATGTGAGCCTGATGTTGAGGCTGTTACGGTTCAATTCCTGCATAAACAGATGAAGCTGTTCAATAGGTCCTTGCCAAATAAATAAAATATCATCTATATACCGATACCACCCCAGAACTTGGGGGGCGGATTGTGCGCCCTCCTGGAAGAGAGTCCTCTCCCAGTATCCCAAAAACAGATTAGCATATGAAGGCGCACAAGCCGCCCCCATCGCAGTCCCGCAACACTGGAGGTAGTATCGGTCCCTAAACGTAAAGCAATTATGTGTCAGGATGAACCGCAAGAGCCTCAACACCAGGCCCACAATATCAGAATCAACACTACTTGACCCCAAAAAGAATGATGCTGCCTCCATCCCATCATCATGATTGATGGAGGTATAAAGTGTTTCAACGTCTGCCGTGACTAGTACCATATCAGGCTCCAGATTCAGGCCATCAAGTCTCCTCAGGACGTCCGTGGTGTCCCTGACATAGGAGGGCAAGGTCTCTACCTGTGATCTCAAGTAATAATCAATATATTTACACACAGGGTCACAGAGCCCCCCTATGCCAGAGACAATCGGACGCCCTGGGGGATTCCTAGAGTCTTTGTGGACCTTGGGGAGAAGATAAAACGTGGGGACAACTGGAAATTCTACAATGAGGCCATCAAAAATTTTTTTACTTATAATGCCCTGATATAAGGACTCCTCCAAGATCTCCATTAGTTCAACCATAAATTTTGGTATAGGGTTGTTAGGAAGAAGAGTATAAGTTTCTCTGTTGCGCAATTGTTTAAAGGCCTCCTTCTCGTATTTCTCCGTGGGCCAAACAACCACGTTCCCCCCCTTATCTGATGGTTTAATAACCACATCTTGCAATGCAAGAATTTCCCTCAGTGCTTTCCTTTGACACCATGTAAGGTTGTCCTGCTTTTTTCTATTGCTGATAGATTTTAAATCAGCAGCCACTAAGTTGGTAAAAATTTCTACCTGAGGGCATAGTGACAGAGGGGGGAACGTGGTTGATCTGGCACATATAGACGGAGGAGGCATACCTGTAGGAGGATTAGAGGACTCATTTTCCAATTCTTCCAGGATGGAAAGAACTTCCTGTTCAGTCATAGTTGCTTCTTCCAATGGGGATCGTGAGTGGAGTTTTTTCAAAATAAGTTTTCGTGAGAATAGGTTCAAGTCTTTTAGTGCTGTAAAGTAATCAAAGTTATTGCAAGGGGAGAAGGAAAGACCAAGACCAAGGACCTCACGCTGGGTTTCCGTTAAGGTATGTTGTGATAAATTAATTACCTCAAGCGTGGCGTTCTTAGGTCTTTTGTCTTTCTGAGGTGATAGGGGAGTTTTTCTCTTATTCCCAGATCTCGTTATCTTATGCCACCGATCTCTCTGTACATCAGTTCTGTCCAATCCCACACTTCCCTTTTCAGTTGTACTTGTTTTCTCATCAGCCGATGACATTGATGAGACTGATATAGATCTCCCCCTCATCGCAAATTTCCTGTTCATCTGATTATTCCTCCACCTATATACTCTATTATTTTGAGTGTCTGTAACGTCACGTTGGTATTTCTTTGTTTTCTGGACTACAATTTCTTTCTCCCATTTCTGGATGTCTAAGTCCAGATTATTTTGGAAAGAAGTTTTTGTTTCGGGAGTAAGGATTTTATTAATTTCCTCCTGGATGTTTTCTAGATCTTTATCTAGCTCGCTGATGGTCGTCTCATTGTTCTTAATCAAAAGAGTCATAAATCCCTTTGAGCACGTTGCTGCGACCTCCTCCCACTCATTTCTAAATACGTCATCATCAATATTAAACGATGGGAACACTTGGATGCGTAATCCCCTAGGGATCAATCCGCAAGAAATATATCGTTCCAAAAAGGATTTATTCCACCAAAGGCGGGTTTTTCTATGTAACAAATCCTTGAATCTACTTGTCAGGTCTGCCAAATCCTTAGATCCGGAATTTAAAACCGTACATGTACTGCTACTGAACACCTTGTCAAGTTGTAAGAGCCACGTCTTTTCACGTGCCTTAAAGTCCATTTCACCAGTGGAAACAGCTGTGAAAACACAGAAAAATCCTAAATACATATACCACTGATACATATCAAAGAACTCTTATCACAGGGAAACACCCTTTAACTGGACATAAATCACAGGGTATCACTCCATCTGAATATTGATCCTACAAAAAGCCTGGAGTAATTATGCACCCAGAAACATAATTCACTAAAACTCAAATTTTATTATAAATATAACATACACGGAAACAAAGTACATAAACAAGGTGCTCATAGCATACACGTACAAAGGACAAAGACTACTGCAGGTAACACCATATGGACACTAACAGGCAACGCACCGGTCAGTATCAAACTGAGTCCGGTTCAAATGGTCACATCTAACGGTATGTACATCTCCCATATAAATTCTTATGCCTACATAGGCCAAATTAAAGGACCGATAAAGTAAATTATTACGCCGCCTATTGACTCCAGCTGCTTATGTCCTTTAAATAATGCCCGGCACACACATTTAACCACGCCCCCCGAGGAAGCCCAACGCGAAACGCGCGTCGGGGCAGCGGGACTGACACTGCACCAACCTAAATGGGTAAGACTAACATGGCTTTATCGGTCCTTTAATTTGGCCTATGTAGGCATAAGAATTTATATGGGAGATGTACATACCGTTAGATGTGACCATTTGAACCGGACTCAGTTTGATACTGACCGGTGCGTTGCCTGTTAGTGTCCATATGGTGTTACCTGCAGTAGTCTTTGTCCTTTGTACGTGTATGCTATGAGCACCTTGTTTATGTACTTTGTTTCCGTGTATGTTATATTTATAATAAAATTTGAGTTTTAGTGAATTATGTTTCTGGGTGCATAATTACTCCAGGCTTTTTGTAGGATCAATATTCAGATGGAGTGATACCCTGTGATTTATGTCCAGTTAAAGGGTGTTTCCCTGTGATAAGAGTTCTTTGATATGTATCAGTGGTATATGTATTTTGGTTGATATTGCACGTTATATTTTTATGAAGCTCCGCCCACTTTCCACCCCATGTTCTTAAATTTTAAAAATGAATACACCATTCGTTTGTGCTGCGTTTGTGCTGGTTTGTGCTGCAAAAATAAACGTTTGCACCGCTTTGGTTTCCGAGATATTGCGCGCTCAATTTGCTGAAACTCCACCCACTTTCCACCCCATGTTCTTATATTTTAAAAATGAATACACCATTCGTTTGTGCTGCGTTTGTGCTGGTTTGTGCTGCTTTGGTTTTTGAAATCTCGCACTGAGTTTGTGCCTCAAATCACTGTAACTGATATATGGATAAAGGGAGATAAAAAGAAATGAAAAACACCGGCTAGCCATAGCAATTTTATAATAAAAAAAAATGTATAAATTGTTCCTTACTAGACCCCATACTTCATTTCGATTTCCTGCTTGTGATGCCCCTCCCCCACACACTGTAACTTGGTGAAAGGCCTAAGCAAATGTATGTATGCCTAACAATCTGACTACTAGCTGAGAGACTCCCAGGGTAAATCAAGTGTACTTACTTATTTGAACTGAAAATGTGCTAAACTGTCTTGGTAGATTTCTGCAAAGCTATTACCTGAGCAAAGAAACTTTAGTTCAATCATGGAGTTGTACTTTTATCTATCTACAACAGTGTTTCCCAAGCAGGGTGCCTGCAGGTGTTGCAAAACTACAACTCCCAGCATGACCGGACAGTCAAAGGCTGTCCGGGTATGCTGGGGGTTGTAGTTCTCCAACACATCAAGTTGTTTGTAATTACAGTAATGCTTTAACCCATTAAAAGAGTACTCTGCTGCAAAACTTATCCCCTATCCCACCCCCCGGGGGGGGGGGGGGGGTTTGGTACTGACCACTGGGACCCCCTGCAATCTCCTGCAGTGGCCCTCAGTGCTCCCCTGCATGGAGCAATCACCGCCCTGTGCAGAGTGACTGCCAACCACAGGGCTTTGCTGTGGCAGGCACGCCCCCACCATTTATTACTATAGGAGAGGCAGAGATACACAATACACTTTTCATCTGTAAAAGTAGAGAGAAGTGAGCGTGCTAAGAATAGGATTATTTAATCTCAGTACAGTGATCCCTCAACACATACAATGGCCCCAACATACGATCATTTCAACATATGAAGGACTCTGTTGAATGCAGCATCACCTGCTGCTCCAGTATGGTTTTAACATACGATGATTCACCTGGAACTAATTACCATTGTATGTTGAGGGACCACTGTATCTTAACTATTAAAAATTATGTAATCAATTATTTTCCATATAATACACTGCATGTAAAACTAAAAAAAACATTTTTTGTTTTGATCAGATGCCCAGGAAGCCAGCCTGTGACTATGATGACATTATAAATGTCATCTGTTCTTCACATGAAAAAATTATTACAGGACAGGCAATAGCATTCCCCTCAGAAAAAGTATGGGTAGACTTGTGTCAAAAATTAAATAACAAAATTTCACCAAAAAACCTTTACACGTTTGTAAAGACAAATCGGCACAATGTATGGGAAGCCCTTGGTCTGTACAAAGATGTTACAAATATCCCAAAACAACCTTCCAACAGTGAGAGCTCAGAAGGAACAGAGAGTCATTCATCAGTTCAGTGCTATGACATTCAGTTTGAGTTCAGTCTTTCTTTTCAGAGCTGGATCAAAATTTGGCCTGAAAAAGTAATTTACAATGACAAATCTATGTATGCTGATAAAAGAGAATACACAATCTTAAAACCTGGTACATGGACTCACATATTGAATGAGGAGATCTGGAAAAATATCAAGTCATCGTGCACACTTAAATTCAGGAGGGCAAAGGTTTATCCAAATGTTGTATCTAACTACATAGATATAACAGGGTGCTGCACAGAGTGTGATGCACAACTATCCATAAAAGTTGAAGAAATACCAGAGATTGCTAAGCCAGTAGTGCTTAAGTGTATGATCTGCAATATTGATGACAGTCTCCACACAGGAAAATCAAAACGTAAATTATCAGGAGATTTAAGAAAAAGGTTGTCAAAAGAACTCTGGGAAGGACGAAAACAAGCACATGTATGGCGAGCAGCTGAGGCTTATAAAGTTATGGATGTTGGTGTACCTGAGCCTAGCCATCTATCAAATCTAGCAACGTTAAGAAAAGCCAAGCAAGAGATTGGCGAAAGAGAGTTAATGCACAAGGACCCAATTCTTTCATTACATCTCCTGAAATACAGTGTTCCTCAGACTGGAAGCATACACAACATTGGTCTAGATAAATTTTTTTGCCATTACTGGACCCCGTCTCAGATGCAAGTGTACCAAATAAAGTCAAAGAACTTGGGTTCCTATGTAAGTTTTGATGCAACAGGTTCAGTAGTGAGAAAACTAAAAAGACCTGTTGGCATTTCTGGACACATCTTTTTGTACCAAGGGGTTTTGTGTTCGAGTGGAGATCATATCCCAGTAGTGCAGATGCTTTCTGAGAGCCATACTATTAATTCTATAGCACAATGGCTGACAAAATGGAAACAAGCAGGTGCTACTGTTCCAAAGGAAGCAGTTTGTGATTTCTCCCTATCTTTGCTTGGAGCTCTAGTTAAGGCTTTCGCTCCTTACCCCGACTTGAAGACATATATAAATCAGTGTTTTGGAGTGTTGACCAGGAATGTTGCATCAAAACTACCACCATGCTTTATTAGAATTGATGTTGCGCACTGTATCAAGCTTATTAGCCGATGGGAATGTCTGAGGCAAGCTGGAAACAGAGTAAGGGAATTCTATCTCAGAGCAATGGCACAACTTCTACAGTCTACATCACTTGATGATGCGAGAGAACTCATTCATTCAATTTCAGTTGTTGCTTTTAGTGAATCAGAAGGGAATGATGACAGAGGCACACCAGTTTTATCAGAGACTAGCAAAGTTCAACTGAAGAGACGGATTGCAGAGGGACGTGTTTTACCCACTGTCACTGAAGATGACTATGGAGTAGAGATGAAAGAACAAGAGGATGAGCCAATTCAACCATGCCAAACAGACCTGAAAATATGGGCAACAGAAATTTGTGAAAGGAGTAAGATGCTTGCAGCAAATCATGGTGACCGAGACAATTTACATTTCCTTCCAGAACTTGTTCCAAATCTTTTAAGAATGGCATGTTACCTTCCACTTTGGACAGCCATAATGGTTCCACACTTTAAAAGTGTGAACATGACAGCAAGTTCTGCAAATGTTGAGGCTGAATTTAAGAACATAAAAAATGGACTCTTTAAACATGAATGTCTCCCTATTAGAACCGACCGATTTGTAATTCGTCACCTTGAATTTATGGAAGGCAAAATGAGACTTTCCTCAGTTCTCATAAAGAAAACCGAAAGCAGTGAAAATATGAGCCAAGAGAATGGGCAAAAAAACAGCAACTGTGAGGAGGATTCACAAGTTCACATAAAATTGGGTGATGAAAGTAGCTTGCAGGAGCAGCCTGTTGAAAATTGGAAAGGTCTCAGTATTCCTCCAAAAAAGAGATTGTCCTACCTAACCCCATGTTCCGAGTTGCTGCACATGGACACAAAATTTAACCGAAAAAAAAGGTGAGCATTTTGAAAAATGGTAACCATCTAGCTAAAAAACCAATACAAGTAAACAAAAAGCTTATAAGTATCATTAATACCTGTGCATTTCATTCATTTTGCCAGTGTCTTTGTTGTGCATTCTGGGACAGTGGATTATTTTGCAATTATGTCAACAAAGAGAACACCGTTGAAATTTTTGAATTGGTGCAGACAATTGTGACAAAGGGAGTTGGAAAGGAAGGAAGTTTATACAATGAGGGCTAAAATACTGTCTGGAATATTTGAATATGTTCAGCTGAAGTCAGGTGTGAGGCAGGTCAATGCTGAATGTAATGTTGCACACATAATCTCAATGACAATGAGACAGGTACCAAGTGTAATAATTAAAACACAGTGTTCTTCTGTGTACTGCAATAGAAATATAGCTAATTCAAGAGCAATCCCTCTTCTGCCAATCAATATACATATTTTAGAAACTAATGGACTTAGTAAACTTCAGCTAGCATTGGAAGATGGGCTACACCTAAATGTTTCAAAATGTCTAAAGCCATTAAAGTCACCTCAAGAGTGTCCAGATGGCTTGAAAATTCAGGATGCATCTTCATTGAAATTCCTTTGCAGTGGTTCGGTCACGCACAGCTGCACCACTGGACAAGTACTTTGTATTGAAATAAGTGCAGAAACACAGTATACACTGTCCGAAATACCTGTGAACATACATCTGGACAGTCATTCATTTGTGCTACGAGGGGTTGTTGCCTTCATTCCAGGAACTGGCAATATGTCTCTTGGTCATTATGTTGCCTATTGTAGAAGAAAATTTAATGGCTGGGATGAAATATGATGACCTGTGTGACTTTATTACAACAGCCTCTGCAAAGACCAAGATACAACCCCATGTTGTAATATTTACAAAGGAGGAGTGAATATGTGGAGAATCTGTCTCATCATGAGTCCCGTGGCATGTCACAGGCTGCAAGATTGTTGTGGAAAGTTTAAAAGTATCTTGGCACCAAACAAAGTGTTAGTAATGCTTTCCTCTAAGGTTGTTTTGGTGCTTAAAGTGTATGTTTAAAATAACCTAAAATATGCCTTACCAATATTTTTTTATTCTGTTAACATTTTGTTAATGTGGATTTCCCATTATGATTAAACCGTTTCATGGTTCTTTAAACAGTTCTGCTGTCTACAAAGTTTCATCTGTTATTGGTAATTCCATTTTTATCTGTGTTTGATTTGCAAAGATTTATTAAGCTCTGAAGGTCCTGTTTAGTTGGCCAGCTATATTAAAATAACAATACTTTTGTTTTGAGCCAGACACAAAATCATGGTCTACCACGGTTTTGAGTCCAGCAAGAAAACCGCATATGGAGCAAAAATTAGCCAACTAGAGTCACTTGCGGACCCCAGCCAGATCATAGAAATTAATGGAGCGTATGCCCAGTATGCCCAAATGTAATGTTAACCCAGCCATATTCACACTGCAATCCAAATCCATCACACACAAAGTGGTGATGTCTACGGTCATTGCATATTTATGCAAAGATTTTCATAGAAGATGACAGTCACTTTACATAAACTGGCCAACGTCAAAAGTAATCACTTTTTTTTTTTTCCCTGGAATTCTTTTTATAGTGCAACGTAATTTGGCTAAACAATGTTTGCTAGGTATAATGGGCTTCAGGGCTGGTGCAAGGGTTTTTGCCACCCTAGGTGAAAGCTAATTTTGCTGCCCCCTTGACCCCGCCCATTGGCTCCACCCATTAACACGCCCTGCCTTACTACTGGGGTGAAAATGAATGACTACAACCAATGGCACTCGTGCTTAGCTGTAGAGGTTATAAATCCAGGAGTAACCTGACCTTGTTCCTCAGTGATGGTGCAAACTCTTTACTAGTCTGCGGTTCCCTCCAGGGTGAATGGTCTGGTGTCACGAATATGGTGGAAGCCGAAACTATCCCCACTCAATAGGTGAGAGTGTCAACTAATGCTGCTCAGGCAATAACCTCGACTCTGCATAATGAAATGTAAACAGACATTAGCCCCCACAGAATGCCGACCCCTGGCTTATGACATCACTATGACATCGCTGGAGGCGGAGTTACAACTCAGGTAGCAGAGATGTACATACAGACATTACCTCCTCTGCCAGGTATAACCTCTTCCCATCACTGACCAGTCACGATGTATGAAGTATTAATCCTGTGTATGTCATAATAAACCATGTATGCTACTGTAATCCCTTAATGCTAAATTAACTTCTCTGATGACCACTATGTTTTTTGATGCAACTAAAATGGGGCATTAGCAAAGCTAGCACTCAATGTCTCGGGAACCAAAGCAACACAAACATTGATTTTTGCGGCACAAACCAGCACAAACGAATGGTGTATTCATTTTTAAAATTTGAGAACATGGGGTGGAAAGTGGGTGGAGTTACAGCAAATTGAGCGCGCAATATCTCGGAAACCAAAGCGGTGCAAACGTTTATTTTTGCAGCACAAACCAGCACAAACGCAGCACAAACGAATGGTGTATTCATTTTTAAAATTTAAGAACATGGGGTGGAAAGTGGGCGGAGCTTCATAAAAATATAACGCGCAATATCTCGGGAACCAAAGCGGCGCAAACGTTCATTTTTGCGGCACAAACCAGCACAAACGAATGGTGTATTCATTTTTAAAATTTAAGAACATGGGGTGGAAAGTGGGTGGAGTTTCAGCAAATTAAGCGCACAATATCTCGGAAACCAAAGCGGTGCAAACGTTTATTTTTGCAGCACAAACCAGCACAAACGCAGCACAAACGAATGGTGTATTCATTTTTAAAATATAAGAACATGGGGTGGAAAGTGGGTGGAGTTTCCGCAAATTGAGCGCGCAATATCTCGGAAACCAAAGCGGTGCAAACGTTTATTTTTGCAGCACAAACCAGCACAAACGCAGCACAAACGAATGGTGTATTCATTTTTAAAATTTAAGAACATGGGGTGGAAAGTGGGCGGAGCTTCATAAAAATATAACGCGCAATATCTCGGGAACCAAAGCGGCGCAAACGTTCATTTTTGCGGCACAAACCAGCACAAACGCAGCACAAACGAATGGTGTATTTTTATTCATCTTTTGAGAACATGGGGTGCCAACTTCACACAGCTGAACCTGTGTGGTGATCCTGCTACTCTGCTCTGAGTTCCTGCTGCATTCAAAAGTTTCCAGTAATCCTCCTTCATCTGCTGCTCGTGTTTACTTCCATCTGCATTTGCTGGACATGTAAGCTGTTGCTGCTCTGCAAAAACCTGAGACTATTACCCAGGCCTCCCTGGTTGAGCTAAGATATTATTTGAACTGCCTTATAAGCATATCTATCTGTGTTTTGGACTAAGCAAGGACTTATCCTTGTCAAGTAACCTCAAGAATAATTGTGCTTCATAGACTTTCTGCGTGATTGCATTTTCCTCTGAAGTTCCCTATAGACTGCTAAGCTGCATTTAATATTTACACCAAGTATTGTGGACTTGAGTTTCTCTCTGCACCTGTTTGAATCACCGGGTGATAACATAGACTTTACCACTTATAAAACTGTGTCCTGTAGTTGTCTTGTTCCATGCAAAGAGTCTCCTGAGTTATCCCCTATAATTATTACAGGATACTCTAGCCATAAAAGAGGAGACTGCTGGAACAATGACTGCAGAAAGCAGATTAGAGCAGGTGTTTTCCATAATTAGATCACTGCAGAAAGATGTGGAAGGTCTGCAAAAGAAATTTGGAAGCTTTGAACACAATCAACAAGTGTTTGGACAGACTTTGCAGGACTTAAGCACCTGCATGGCAGTCCAGGAAAACAAACTTGCTGGCATAGAGTGCCAGTATGGATGGGCTTTTCAGGACATAAGCACGCAAATAGCTGCACAAGCGACTTTACCCTCTGGGCAACCGCCACCAGCTAGCCCACCTAAGTTGCCCCATTCAGATTTAATGGTGATCGCGACAAATTTCGTGGCTTTGTGAATCAATGTATGCTATATTTTGATGTGCATGCTGACCGTTTTCCTAATGATAGATCTAAAGTATTGTGTGTAATAATGCTGCTGACTGCACGAGCACTCACCTGGGCGAATCCGATGATTGAGTCTCGTGACCCACGGTTAAATAACTTGGATGATTTCTTGGCCGCTATGGCATTAATGTTTGATGATCCTAATCGCCGTGCAACCGCTGAATCTGCTTTATTGTCTTTACGTCAGGCTAAACGTTCTGTTATTGAGTATGCTACTGAATTCAGGAGATTAGCTGTAGATACCAATTGGGACAGTTATGCACAATTGCCTATTTTTAAAAGGGGTCTGCCTAGTATTGTAAAAGATGAACTAGCTCGCTCTGAGTCACCACAAGAGCTAGAGACATTTATACAGCATTGTGTGCGCACTGACATTCGCCTTACTGAGCGTAGGCAGGAGAATTTTGCTGCATATAACCGTATTTCTAACTTTTCCCTTCCTTCCAAAGAGCCTACAGGTAAAACATCTCGGGAGGTGGAGGAGGTGCCCATGCAAATTGATTCCGTTCAGAGGCGTGAGATCAATGAGCGCCGGGAGCATCGCCTTCGTGAAAGTCTATGTTTCTACTGCTGCCAGTCTGACCACTTCTTGATCAATTGTCCTAAGTGTCCTAGACAGCCTAACAAGGTGCTAGCAGCAGTAGGGGAGTATGACAACTGTGATGATGAGTCTGACATCTCTGAATGTAGCCTGCCTTTAAATGCTGTATTCCATTCACTTTCTATGACTTCACCCCCCAAGGAGCTTAAGGAAAAGAACTCTCACTGTTCTCTCCCTATTAAGATCCTGTTTTCAGGACAGTGGATTTCCAGTGCAGCTATGATTGACTCTGGGGCAAGTGGCAATTTCATGGATATTGCATTTGCCAAGGAACATGGTATTGAAATTCAGCAAAGAGCCTCTCCAATTACCATGGAAACAGTGGATGGGTCACCTTTAGTCTCTGGCCTGTGGATTAGGAGACCATACCCCTTGAAATTTTGTTGGAGCCTAATCATCAGGAGCAACTTTCTTTTTTGCTAATTTCTTCTCCTCATTTTCCTGTGATTTTAAGCATTCCTTGGTTGCATTCTCAGAACCCAATTATCAACTGGGAGACCAAGGAGATTATCTTTCCAACAAGGAGCAACTCAGCGTTAACAGTCCCTGAGTCCACGGCTACGGAACCACATGTACAGGTATTTTCTTTACCTCCAGCATATAAAGAGTTCTCTGACATCTGTGACAAGAAGAATGCAGATCAACTTCCTCCACACAGGCATTATGACTGTCCCATTGAGCTGCTTCCTGGGGCAGCTATTCCTTTTGGTAATGTATACCCTTTGGCGGCACCTGAGCTTCAAGCCTTAAAGGAGTATATTGATGAAAATCTGGCCAAAGGCTTCATACGTCCTCCTTCCTCACCAGCAGGGGCACCTATATTTTTTGTAAAAAAACGTTACCCTTTGCCTCTGATTCCCGAATTACTGGAAAGAGTCCGCCATGCTAAGGTGTTCTCTAAACTGGATCTTCGTGGGGCTTATAATTTGGTGCGTATTCGTCCAGGGGATGCGTGGAAGACAGCATTCAGATGCCGATATGGACATTTGAATATCTTGTGATGCCCTTTGGGCTTTGTAACGCCCCTGCAACGTTTCAACACCTTGCTAATGACATTTTCAGAGATTTGTTGGACCAGTTTGTGGTGATCTATTTGGACGATATACTAATCTTTTCTGACTCTCTACAGGAACATGAAGAACATGTCAAAACTGTTTTAAGACGTCTGAAAGAGAACCATCTGTATATTAAGCCGGAGAAATGCGAGTTTCATCGTTCTGAGACACAGTTCTTAGGTTGTTTCATCTCTCCCCAGGGGCTGAACATGGAATCTGGTAAGATTCAGGCTATCCTTGACTGGCCGGCACCCAAGAACGTTAAGGAGGTCCAACGTTTTATTGGTTTTGCAAATTTCTACAGACGTTTCATTCGAAATTTTTCTGATATTGTCCGTCCTATTACTTCCTTGACAAAGAAGGAAAAGCCCTTTAAGTGGTCATCACAGGCTCAAGAAGCTTTTGATCGGCTTAAGATCTGTTTCACATCAGCACCGCTGTTGATACACCCAGATCCAACGCTTTCTTTCATTGTGGAGGTGGACGCTTCTGATAATGCTTTGGGGGCTATTCTCTCCCAAAGAACTGGAGAGAAGGGTCTGCTACATCCTTGTGCTTTCTTTTCCCATAGACTAACCTCAGCAGAGAAGAATTACGACGTGGGAGACAAGGAATTGCTGGCAATTATTGCGGCTTTCAAAGAATGGAGGCATCATCTGCAAGGAGCTGCACAACAGATCATAGTGCTAACTGACCATCGCAATTTAGAATTCCTTAGATCCGCTAGATGTCTTTCTCCTCGTCAGGCTCATTGGAACTTATTTTTAAATCAGTTTAACTTTGTTATCTCGTACTGTCCAGGTTCTCGTAATAGGAAGGCTGATGCTTTATCCCGAATCCATGCTGCGGATTCCGTACCTGGAGCCCCGTCCAAGACCCTTCTATCTGATGCCAATTTCATCGGAGTTATCCACGATCAGGACTTGTGGAAGGAGTGCAGGGAGGCCTATGGGTGATGTATTTCTGGCCAACCCACCTGTGGATATTAATCTTGTCTTTAAGGGTGGCATGTGGTTCAGAGATCAACATATCTACGTCCCTGAGGTCATCCATCTGCAGATCCTCAAGTTGGTACATGACTCCAAGTTGGCTGGTCACAGGGGGGTACAGAAGACACAAGAGTTCCTGAGCCGATTCTTCTGGTGGCCAACTTGCCTGAAGGATACCAAGGACTATGTTCTCTCTTGCGAGGTATGTGCTCGTTACAAGACTCATGTGGCACCTACGGGTCTTCTACAACCATTACCTGTTCTGTCCCGCCCTTGGAGGTCTATATCAATGGACTTTATTGTGGAGCTGCCTACATCGGGGGGCATGAATACAATCACGGTGGTAGTTGATCGCCTGACTAAAGCTGCTCATTTTGTTACGTGCACCGGCCTCCCCACAGCTAACGATACAGTGAATTTGGTTATACAGAATGTCTTTCGGTTGCATGGGGTGCCGGATGAGATCATCTCTGACCGTGGAGTACAGTTCACTTCAAGATTCTAAAGGGGTTTTGCTCTGCACTCAATATTAATGTCTGTCTCTCTTCCGCTTACCATCCCCAGACAAATGGTCAGACTGAGAGTACCAACCAGACGCTGGAACAATATCTAAGGTGCTATGTCAGCCATCTCCAGGAAGATTGGTTGGAGTTGCTGCGTTAGCCGAATTTTCATATAACAATTCTCAGAGCGCCTCCACTAAATTTACACCTTTCTTTGCCAATCTGGGTTATCATCCGTGTATCTTACCTAGGTCTCCAATTAATTCTCCGGTTCCAGCAGTGGAGGAAAGGCTGACTGTGGAGGCAAAATCTGGAGGTTCTGAAGGAATCCCTGACCACAGCTCAAGAACATTATAAGAGATCGGCTGATAGATTCCGTAAACCTGCACCCATGTTCAAGGTAGGAGATTCCGTGTGGTTAGCAACTAAGAATCTGAAGTTAAACGTTCCTTCACAAAAACTTGGACAGAAATTCATTGGCCATTTCAAGATCAACGGTATTGTGAGCTCTGTGGCCTGCCGGCTGAAGCTGCCTAGGACTATGAAGGTACATCCAGTTTTTCATGTATCTTTACTAAAGCCTGTATCTCCTAATACCTTCCAGGGATGTGTTGTGCCACCTCCGCAGCCTGTGGTGATTGATGGGCAATAACAATTTGTGGTGGAGGAAATTGTTGATTCCAGGATTCGCAGGAATCGGCTCCAATATCTGATAAGATGGCAGGGATATCTCCCTATGGAAGACTCTTGGGAACCTGTGGAAAACATCAATGCCCAACAGAAGATTTCTCGTTTTCATCAGAGATTCCCTGAGAAACCAGGTCCAGGATCGTCCTGAGGCCGCTTCTGAGGGAGTAATGTCAGGACTCTGAACATTTTTTTACCTTTTATGCATTACTGCCCTTTTCCAAGATGGAGTCTTTGGTCTCATGTGCACTATGTCTTCCTGCTATAAAACTCCACCCCAGCCTTCAGTCTGTGCTAGAGTATTCTGCCTTGCTTCCAGCTCCTGACTCTGATTACTCCCTGGCTGTATACCTGCTCCTGTGAACCTATGTGGTGATCCTGCTACTCTGCTCTGAGTTCCTGCTGCATTCAAAAGTTTCCAGTAATCCTCCTTCATCTGCTGCTCGTGTTTACTTCCATCTGCATTTGCTGGACATGTAAGCTGTTGCTGCTCTGCAAAAACCTGAGACTATTACCCAGGCCTCCCTGGTTGAGCTAAGATATTATTTGAACTGCCTTATAAGCATATCTATCTGTGTTTTGGACTAAGCAAGGACTTATTCATGTCAAGTATCCTCAAGAATAATTGTGCTTCATAGACTTTCTGCGTGATTGCATTTTCCTCTGAAGTTCCCTATAGACTGCTAAGCTGCGTTTAATATTTACACCAAGTATTGTGGACTTGAGTTTCTCTCTGCACCTGTTTAAATCACCGTGTGATAATATAGACTTTACCACTTATAAAACTGTGTCCTGTAGTTGTCTTGTTCCATGCAAAGAGTCTCCTGAGTTATCCCCTATAATTATTACAATGCGGGACCAATTTGCTGCCTATTTTGATTCTGATATTGGACGTGTGGCATGGCAAGACAATATCGTGTAAAATATCCTGTTGGGTTTGGGTCTTTACCAGTTATGTTTTAAATGTTAATAATGTTTTTTGTTAATAAAATTTGTGTTTTGATATCTTGACCCAGTCTCCTATGTATTTCCTCTAAAAACCACTTATGTTGTTAGTGGTAAGGTAGTTGACGTCATTACGTCCTGATTCTGTTCTGCAGTATCTATTGAACGCAGAGTGAAGAGACGATGGAGGTATAATACGAAGCAGATCTACACTCATCAAGTCAGGTGTCATAAATAATGAATTCATGATAAACAAATAACAGCCTCATGAATTCACTATTTCTGACATATGTTCAGGTGAGTATAGATATGCCTTGTATGACCTGCATCGTATGTGTGAAATAGATTACGTACACTGAAGAAAAAATGGAGGTTATACAAGGCAGTTCTCTACTCACCAGGTCAGGTGTCATAAGTAATGAGTTCAAGACGCATAGTTTTGTGCATCATGAACTCACTATTTATGACACATGACCTGTTGAGTATAGTTCTGCTTTGTATTACCACCATTTTCTCTTCAGTCTGCGACACAGATTAATCCGACTGAAGAGATTATGGAGAAAATACAAGTTATATTTATTTTTTGCCACCTCATAGCTCTATACCAAACACACAAAGCTGCACTCTTGTTCTTAATAACTACTGGAGCTATGAGTTGGCAAAACAATATAGTGTGCGGCGCAGTGTTTTATTAGGCGCACGGTGTGTGTTGCGGGTGGCGAAATACACAAATAACCAAACATTATTGGGGGTAAAAAACATTATTATTTATTTTGTTAATAAAAAAATGTAACTGCGCCTGCTTGGGGTAGAGTGACAGAACTGTGGGCTGTGTAGCTGTGAGGCCTGGCTAAGTGTAGACGACGCAGGGGTGGCAGGAGAAGGGGCAATTAAAGTAGTGGGGTCTGGAAGTTCGGGGAAGGGGCTTGACGCATGAGAAGACAGAGACACACTGGGAGGGTGAGACAAACCTGACATTACAGACACATTGGGAGGTGATGGGGGAGGAATTGAGATAGTCCACTGATTCTTTTTCCCTTTTTGGGATTGGTGCTGCGGTCTGGGGAGCCTCGGTGAGCTCATTTCTTGCGGCCTGGTCATAGTGGCCGGCCTCTCAGGGTCCGTGTGCCGCTGCTGCTGCATGGTTGCGGTTGGAGGTTGGAAGGCCATGCCAGGGTCCTGCTGCTGTTGCATGGTTGTGGTGCGGAAGGCCATGCCAGGGTCCTGCTGCTGTTGCATGGTTGTGGTGCGGAAGGCCATGCCATGGTCCTGCTGCTGTTGCATGGTTGTGGTGCGGAAGGCCATGCCAGGGTCCTGCTGCTGCCTGGTGGAGGCAGTGGAGGAGGTCCAAGCAGGAGCAGCAGTTGTCATGGTGGTGGTGGTGGGCTGTTCAACAGCACTCGGCATGGTGGTGGTGCTGTAGTGGTGTCCGTCAGTGCTTGGAATGGAGGTGGCCGTGCAGTAGTATGCAGCAGAGCTCGGTATTGAGGTCAAGCGTGACAGTGTTGACACAGGTGAATATGCCGCCACTGTCTGCTGAAAATACCGACTCTGCTGCATAGCCTGCACGTAAGCAGCATTGCAGGCCTGCATGACACTAAGCTGGAGATCAGGAGTAAGATGTTCCGACATGCCCTGTTCAATTTGATTAAAAAAAATTATGTGCTGGCCTCTGGAGGTCGGCTTTCATTTGGTCAAGGCTTTTGGTGACATCCTGGATACATGTATTCATATGGTTTATGGCACTATGCAGTCGGTCACCCATCGCCTTGAGTCCATCATGAAAGACCGAGCTCAAGTGCAAAAATTCGGGCATGAGTGACCTGTCCGATGCCCTCTGCCGCTGCCAGGAAGAGCCCCCCAAAAAAGAGGCAGAGGACTGGGACAGGGGAACACCTGATGGACCAGCTTCCTGGTCTCCAGTCTGTGTGGCAGGCCCACTTGCTGCAGCGCTGCTGGAAGGCTGGGACAGGTCCGTGGCTGTTTGATGAAGGACCGCTCCAGAACCAGGGTCAAGAGTGCTGCTCCATGTGCTGTGAAAAAAGAAGAAAAAAGCACATTACTACAAAACATTTACAATAGTAAAGCGCCAACTCCTGTGGACTAAAAAAATACAGATTAGACAATCCAACACAACCCATTACACCACAAAAAATACTTACGTTCTCTGGGCAAGGACCGGTCTCAAAAATGCAAGGATGCGGTGATACTTGTATTTGCATATCCTTGCTCCAGAACCACTAGGAACCCAGCTCTCTTGATGAAGGTCCTTGTTGAAGCGATCCTTTATCGAACGCCAACATGTTTTGACTTTGAGCACTGTTGAAAAATATAAATAATGGTTAGACAATGTACATTTGACCGTGATCACACAACTGTGTATGATGAGAGAAACTCCTGAGAATTTCTCTCATCACACACAGTTGTGTGATCCCGGCCAAGGTCACTGCTGCAGTAGACCGCATTGCAATACTTACAAAATGCATTTCGGTCCAGAGTCGGGGCGTTGTCCCAGCCATCCCACATCGCTTTGGCCACCTCATTCCATAGCCGCCGGATCATCACGTTGTCCGAGTGCTGCAGAACCCGGGTGTCCCACAACGAGACTCGCTCATGGACAAGGTAGATGAGGAGGTCATTTTCAATGAGGTCCTCATCCAGTTCTGGAACCTAAAAAATAAATAAAGACATTAATGTTGGAGAGATTAACATAAGGAAAGGAAAGAAGACTGAGACAGAAAACTGGCATGAATATTGAAAGCCAAGAAAAAAAAGGAGTCAAGAAGAAAAAGGTAAAGAAAGAGGAAAGTAAAGAAATGAACATTCAAGAATAGTAAAGTCAGGATACAATAGTCAGCCAGGTATACGTACATGCTGCCGCCTTGCCACCTGAGCGTCTCCACGCTGCTCCTGCTCAGCCTCTGCCACAGTGGAAGAACTGCTCTAAAAAAAGGAAAAAAAAAATTGACACGTGTAGATGTGACAGTAAATACTTACCAATCCGAAGAGGTGAGTACTCACTTCACTGACATGTTCGGCTTGTGCAGGCCCTGGCCGTTGCTCCTCCTCAGAAGAAGATGACACTCTGATGCATGCAGAAAGAAAAAAATGACAGAAATTAGGACATATAGAGACATAAAAGAAAATAAAGACATTGGCTTTGATATACTCACATTGTTCAGAGTCTTGTTTCCTCCAAGGTGCTTTCCTCTGTCTGGTCTACTTCCCAGTCTGCTGTATAGTGACCTGCCAATGCCCACTCCTTTGTTTTATCAGTTTGTATTTGGGGGGGGTGGCTAATCAGTGTTTTTCTGTGGTGCTACGCATGCATTCACAAACGCAAGCAAACGCATGTGCTTGTGAATGCATGCGTTCACATAGACTGTAATGCGTTTTTTTGCCGCATTCCTTCCGCTAACAACCGCATACGTTTCTAGGTGGCAAATTGATGCCTCTAAAATTACTACATTGTAGAGTTTACCGCGCCAAACTGCAGATGATGAAACGACGCATGCGTCGTCAAACGCGGCAAAATGCAAACAATCGCAGACACATGCGTCCCAAATGTTAAAGATAGGAATACACGACGCATGCAGAAAATTGCGGCACAAACGCTGCGGACACAACCGCAAATGTGAAACCAGCCTAAGGGCTTGTTCACACTATCCTTTTTTTGCTGCGGATTTTTCAGGTCCTGATTTGGAAAACCCGCAGTGCAAATCCGCGGTGGATTTCCCTGCGTTTTTTTGTGCGGTTTCTCCTGTGGATTCCACTGCGGGTTTCCAACTGCACTTTCCTATTAGTGCAGGTGGAAAACCGTTGCGGAATCAACAGAAAGAATTGACATGCTACTTCTTTTTTTCCGCAGAAAATCAGCGCGGATTTTCAAGCGGAAAAAAGGAAAGTGGGCACAGCGGATTTGGTTTTCCATAGGGTAACATTGTACTGTACCCTGCATGGAAAACGTCTGCGGATCCGCAGCTGCAAATCCGCTGCGGATCCGCAGCAAAAACCGCAGCGTGTGAACATAGCCTAAGACAGTGTGGATCCTTTTTTCTGCCAGTGAACATTTGGAGGATATTTATTCCATCCTTCGGGGGCAGCACAAAATTATCAACTTGAAATTTATTCTACTATATTTGGTCAAACGTTTAATTACCGTTTAATTACCTCATTCTTAATGTGATGGCAGCAGCTGTTTTTCTTTGTTGCGGCTGTGATGTTACATGGTATAGATGATAATACTACTCACAACTGATTTTCCAGGTTTGCATCAGTCTGGAGAGCAAGCGACTCTTTGGAGATGAATTTTTAATAGAACTCACAGCAGTAGATATACATCACAGGAGGGGCTGGAGCATCTATACATCACAGGAGACACTGGGGCATATATATCACAGGAGACTCTAGGGCATATGTACTGTATATCACAGGAGGGGCTAGGGCAATATATGCGGTACAGGAGGGGCTGGGGCATACACATCACAGGAAACGCTGGGACATATACGTCACAGGAGACGCTGGAACATATACATCACAGGGACACTGGGGCATAGAACTCACACAGCAGCATATATACACAGGGCTGCCACTAGGAATTTCAGGGCCCCATACTGGCAAAATTTTCAGGGCCCCCTTAAGACTCCGCCCAGGCTCCACCCCAGCCCCGCCTCCACCCCTCGAACTGTCCACAGTCCCACCGCTGTCTCTTAGCAAAACTCCACTTCTCACAAATCACACATTAACAGTTCCCATCACCAGATCAAACACATAGCCAGCAGCGTTTGTTTTGGCCAAAAGGTTTTTTTTTAATCTGAGACGACAACAAGGTAGACTCTTTTGGCCGGGCTCTACTCTGCTCTAACCTATTAAACATTTGTTAAAATATGCAATACAATTTAGGTGTATTTTTATTTATTTTTCAATTTTTCAAATGACCAATAATACCACATACAAGGGACAAATACCACAACACCATGACCAGACACCATATTATTACCACATAGTGACCTATAATACTATCTACAAGGAACAAATACCGCCACACCATGTGCAGACCACATATTACCACCACAGTGACTGAACAATATCACATACAAGGGACAAATACCACCGCAGCATGTCCAGACCGCATATTACCATCACATGGTGACCAACTACATACAAGGAACAAATACCAACACAACATGAACAGACCACATATTGCCACCACACAGTGACCGAATAATAGCACATACAAGGAACAAATACTGCTACACCATGGTCGGACAACATATTACCACCATATTGTGACTGAATAGTACAGTACTGATCATTAATTTAAAAAAATACTATCACCATAAGTGCCATTATACACAGGAGATCTGTACTTAGTATGCAGTGTCCGTGTACAGGTAATACAGTGGTCACCGGTGCCATTATACACAGGAGCTCTATATATAGTGTCAGTGTACAGGTAATACAGTGGTCACCGATGCCATTATACACAGGAGCTCTTTATATAGTGTTAGTGTACAGGTAATACAGGGATCACCAGTGACATTATACAGAGGAGCTCTGTATATAGGGTACAGTGTACATGTAATACAGCGATCACTAGTGACATTATACACAGGAGCTCTGTATATAGTGTATAGTGTACAGATAATATAGTGATCACCAGTGACATTATACACAGGAGCTCTGTATACAGTATACAGTGTATGGTGTCAGTGTACAGGTAATATACTCACCAGTGACGTCTCTAGCTAAAGTCCTTCATCTTTGCGTTTCTTTTTAATCCAGCGCAGGCTGCCATCACTTCTTTCAGCCAGGACTCGTCTCTGCATAAAATAACACAGTTATCTAGAGCACCGCTTCCAGAGCACATTCCCCATTTTTTCCCTTTCTTCTACACTACAAATCTGACTACAGACGTTCACCCACCGTTAATATATAATTGGTTATTATGCAACCCACCATTCCAAATATAAATTATAATCCGCCACTGTGCCCCCACTATCTGTATATAGCCACTTTCCCCATGTAATATATAAATTAATTAGCACCTGTATTCTTTCTCCCAATTTATTACCAGTCACTTTATCCTCAACGACCCCCACTATTTACCTCCCGCTCTAACCCTTACCCCAATTCATTATAATTACATGCCCCTTCTGCCTCAATTAATTGTCATGTCTTCTCTCTCTCCCACCCTCTATTCATTATCAATTGCTCTTCCCCCACCCTCAAAATTCATTATTTGCTCTCCCCACCTTCAATACCCCATTTGCTCCTCCCACCCCCACCTTCAATTCAATTGCTGTCCACGTCCCTCACACTCACTTCATGTGCAGTCCCCATCACCCCCACTTCATCATTTAGTCCCCTATCCCCCGTCACTTCATCTGCAGTCCCCCTTACTTAATCATTTGCAGCCCCCTATCATTTCATCATGTGCAGAACCCCCTCAAACACACTTCATCATCTGCAGTCCCTATCACTCCCACATCATTTCCTGTCCCCATCACCCCCACATCATCATTTGCAGTCCCCATCACCCCCACATCATCATTTGCAGTCCCCATCACCCCCACATCATCATTTGCAGTCCCCATCACCCCCACATCATCATTTGCAGTCCCCATCACCCCCACATCATCATTTGCAGTCCCCATCACCCCCACATCATATGCAGTCCCCATCACCCCCACATCATTTGCAGTCCCCATCACCCCCACATCATTTGCAGTCCCCATCACCCCCACATCTTCATTTGCAGTACCCCCACATAATTTGTAGTCCCCATCACCCCCACATCATTTGCAGTCCCCCCACATCATTTGCAGTCCCCATCACCGCCACATCATTTGCAGTCCCCATCACCCCCACATCATTTGCAGTCCCCCCACATCATTTGCAGTCCCCATCACCCCCACATCATTTGCAGTCCCCATCACCCCCACATCATTTGCAGTCCCCCCACATCATTTGCATTCCCCATTACCCCCACATCATTTGCAGTCCCCATCACCCCCACATTATTTGCAGTCCCCCCACATCATTTGCAGTCCCCATCACCCCCACATCATTTGCAGTCCCCCCACATCATTTGCAGTCCCCATCACCCCCACATCATTTGCAGTGCCCATCACCCCCACATCATTTGCAGTCCCCATCACCCCCACATCATTTGCAGTCCCCATCACCCCCACATCATTTGCAGTCCCCATCACCCCCACATCTTCATTTGCAGTACCCCCACATAATTTGTAGTCCCCATCACCCCCACATCATTTGCAGTCCCCCCACATCATTTGCAGTCCCCATCACCGCCACATCATTTGCAGTCCCCATCACCCCCACATCATTTGCAGTCCCCCCACATCATTTGCAGTCCCCATCACCCCCACATCATTTGCAGTCCCCATCACCCCCACATCATTTGCAGTCCCCCCACATCATTTGCATTCCCCATTACCCCCACATCATTTGCAGTCCCCATCACCCCCACATTATTTGCAGTCCCCCCACATCATTTGCAGTCCCCATCACCCCCACATCATTTGCAGTCCCCCCACATCATTTGCAGTCCCCATCACCCCCACATCATTTGCAGTGCCCATCACCCCCACATCATTTGCAGTCCCCATCACCCCCACATCATTTACAGTCCCCCCACATCATTTGCAGTCCCCATCACCCCCACATCATTTGCAGTCCCCATCACCCCCACATCATTTGCAGTCCCCCCACATCATTTGCAGTCCCCCCACATCATTTGCAGTCCCCATCACCCCCACATCATTTGCAGTCCCCATCACCCCCACATCATTTGCAGTCCCCCCACATCATTTGCAGTCCCCATCACCCCCACATCATTTGCAGTCCCCCCACATCATTTGCAGTCCCCCACATCATTTGCAGTCCCCCCACATCATTTGCAGTCCCCATCACCCCCACATCATTTGCAGTCCCCCCACATCATTTGCAGTCCACATCACCCCCACATCATTTGCAGTCTCCCCACATCATTTGCAGTCCCCATCACCCCCACATCATTTGCAGTCCCCCATCATTTGCAGTCCCCATCACCCCCACATCATTTGCAGTCCCCATCACCCCCACATCATTTGCAGTCCCCCCATATCATTTGCAGTCCCCATCACCCCCACATCATTTGCAGTCCCCATCACCCCCACATCATTTGCAGTCCCCATCACCCCCACATCATTTGCAGTCCCCATCACCCCCACATCATTTGCAGTCCCCCACATCATTTGCAGTCCCCCCACATCATTTGCAGTCCCCATCACCCCCACATCATTTGCAGTCCCCATCACCCCCACATCATCATTTGCAGTCCCCTATCCCCCTTCACTTGATCTGCAGTCTCCCTTACTTCATTTGCAGCCCCCTATCATTTCATGTGCAGTACCCCCTCAAATACAATTCATCATTTGCAGCCCCCTATTATTTCATCATGTGCAGTACTCCCTAAAACACCCTTCATCATCTGCAGTCTCACTCCCCCCCACCTCACCTCACCTATTTAAAAAAAACAAAAACGTTTTTTATACTTACCTCAGTCGTTCCCGTCTAGTGTTTCCAGCAGTGAAGCAGCAGCTAGAATGTATGTGCTGCTGAGAGGACCTGACAGGAGCCCCTACATTCTAGCACATTCACTACTGAGACGGCTAGAATGGATGGGCTGTAGTCAGGACCTGCAGCGAGCCCATACATTCTAGCTACAGCCGAGCACTCAGCAGGAGCTGTGCAGCCGACTAGGTAAGACGGCCGTGCACAGCTCCAAAAAGGCTCCCGGGCCCCAGGCCGACATGTGCGCCGCAGTGCACAGTATTATAGTGCACGATGGGGCCCGGTCAGTAGAAGCACAACAGTGGGGCCCCGGATCTGCGGGCCCCTCTGTGCACTGCTGCTGACCGGGCCCCATACAGCAGTATCGGCTGTATTGCCCTGATGGCGGCCCTGTATATACATCACAGGAGAGGCTTGGGCATATACATCACAGGAGGAGCTGGCAGCATATATGTAACGGGAGACACTAGTTCAGTAGGGGCTGGGGCATACACATCACAGGAGACACTGGACCATATACATCACAGGAGATGCTGGGGCATAAAACTTGCAGCAGTACATATACATCACAGGAAGGACTGGGGGCATACAGTTGGGAAAATAAGTATTTGATACGCTGACAATTTTTCAAGTTTTCCCACCTACAAAGAATGGAGAGGTCTGTAATTTTTATTATAGGAACACTTCAACAGTGAAAAACAGAATCTAAAAATAAAAACCAAAAAATCATATTGTATGCTTTTTAAACTTATATTGCATTCTATTTCATGTAATAAGTATTTGATCATCTACCAACCAGCAAGAATTATTGCTCTCACAGACCTGTTAGGTTTTCTTTAAGAAGTCCTCCTAATTTGCACTCATTACCTGTATTAATTGCACTTGTTTGAACTGATTACCTGTATAAAAGACACTTGCCCACACAATCAATCGCATTCCAACCTCTCCACCATGGCCAAGACCAAAGAGCTATCTAAGGACACCAGGGACAAACTTGTAAACCTGCACAAGGCTGGGGTGGCTACTAGACAATGGGCCATCAGCTTGGTGAGAAAGCAACAACTGTTGGCACAATTATAAGAAAATGGAAGAAACACAAGATTAGTGTCAGTCTTCCTCGGTCTGGGGCTCCATGCAAGATCTCGCCTCGTGATGTAAGGATGATTCCGAGAAAGGTCAGAAATCAGCCCAGAACTACACGAGAGGAACTGGTCAATGACCTGAAGAAAGCTGGGACCACAGTCTCAAACATTACCGTTAGGAACACATGAAAAAGGTTGAGAAGCTTCCCTCCAAATATAATAGTTATTTAGAGGGAACTCCTACAACTCTATTGGGTTCCGATTTTAATTATTAATGTCAGGCTTGACTAGTAACAATTAACGTACAACTTAGTGATGCAATAATGTTATCTGTTCCTTATACTATATTGTAACTTAAACAAAACTGTGTATCAATAAAATATATTTATTACACACAGATCTACAGTTTAATAGATACATATACATTTATACCCAAGCTGGTGACTACAAATTATATATATATATATATATATATATATATATATATATATATATATATATATATATATATATATATATATTCACCGCGCTACTGTTGTACCAATTGGTCTAAAAGGACAAAAAAGTAGAGTCTACTTACTCTTGTGGAGAAGGTTAGCAATTTCTCTTGGTGACGTGAGAGGATGTAATGTCCAAAAGTGGAAATCCGATGACAGGCAAGGATTGAAGAAAAAAAAACAAAAAAACTTGTCTGCTGGTGTGAAGATATGCTGGATCTCCATGAGAGACTTAAAGATGGCTGGCTACAAATGTAATGATACTGGGAATATATTGGGACCACAGTGTATTGCAGGAAAAAATACCTATAAATTAATGCTACTTACTGATTGATATATCTGCTGATAGTAAGCAGTTAATCGGACGTTGGCTTGTGTGCTATGTTAATGCTCTTAGTCCATCATTAAATGATTGGCTATATTAAGCAAGGTATCCAATGGAGCCGGCTAGGTATAGCTGCTGGATAGTATGAGGATAATATCGTCAGGGGATCCTGAAAGCCCCACCCCGTGGCACAGTATGGGGTGGGGGGGTCGCATGGGAACACAGAGCCTATTATTTTGTAATGATAATTTGAATTATATTGAATTCTTCATTAAGTGTATTTATTTCAATGTTTTTCTCTTTTAGTCAGAGATCAATTTTTTCTGTCAGTTTTCTGTTTTTTTTCTGGTTATAGCTGGTTGATAGTGGTGCCATTTTCCTGCTTGCTGATTGGCAGTTTGAAAAAAGGCGGGAAGAGTATTCTATATTTAGTTTGAGATTCCCCTCAGTTTTGCTCATTACAGCTACTGTGAAGAAAGAAGATCCCGCCCTCCCTCCCTATTTTAAGTCATTTTCCTTTTGTCGTGGTTGTTCATTTGTGGGTAAAATCTTCCCTGTATACGGGTGGATTGGTTTGGTAAAAAGTTTGATGGTTTTTTGGTTTACTATTTATTTAAGTTATTCATGTAACCCTGAATAAACAACACGGCCATTGTTCTCCAACTTGAGTGCCTGAGTCTTTATTTATTATGGGTTCTGTGTTACCATGTACTGGCGTCCCGTAAAGACGTATGTCTGAAAACCACTTACTTGAGTATTAGCGGAATTGTCTGGCGCTGTTAAGTCAGGAGTATGTCTTTGCCACTTGCAGTTCCCCAGCGGGGAATAGGGGAAAGCACGAGACGCCTGCACCTAGCGTGCCCCGGTCGGAAGCAAACGCTGAGGACGCGGCGAGGATGAGGGGCGGGGCTGACGTGACGTCACTGTAAGGAAGGACGGGTGTGTGGGTAGGACGCTTTCCTATGCATTTCAAGGGGTAACTCCCCTCCTCATCAGGGCTAGCTAGATATTGCAAAGGAGACTTGGGAAGCAGAAATTACCCCCCACCGGAGCGTAATCGATCATGTGGCCTAAATGCAGGACCGCATCACAAGGGTGATGCCCAGGGCCGTATTTAGAGTTTCTGCTGCCCTAGGCACTTTTCGTGCTGCCTCCCCCACTGGTGAGTATGACTAATGCAGACACTGTCGGCAGTGACTTGGGCTACTTACAAATCAGCGATTTTTACCATTTGTGGCAGATCCGGCAGTTTTTCTGCATCTGCCACGTAACGCATCACTTACTGCAACACTGCGTTCGGTCTCATTCATTCCCTGTGGGACTTGCAGACATGTGCTGCACTTGCAGTTTTGCCGCGATCCGGTAAATGCGGTACTTGCAGCAACAGAAAAAAAACGCTGCTAGCAGTGTTTTTTTGTCTCATCGTAATTGTAAAACCACAAGTGCTGCACATGTTCACAAGTCCCATAGGGAATCAGTAAGGGGTCCAAATCTATGTATATGCCCATGTAGCTCTTTCAAAGACAATTCCATCAATATTTTTACATGCTCAGTCCACTCATCTGAAATCGGTTTGCATACATATGCAAATGAGGGAGTAGATCTGTTACTCCAGCTCTATACCCCCTCAGTGCTGTATTATATAGTATATAACACAGCCACGTAGTATATAGCAGCCACGTAGTATATAGCACAGCCCACGCAGTATATAGCACAGCCCACGCAGTATATAACACAGCCCACGTAATATATAGCACAGCCCACGCAGTATATAACACAGCCCACGCAGTATATAACACAGCCCACGCAGTATATAACACAGCCCACGCAGTATATAACACAGCCCACGCAGTATATAACACAGCCCACGCAGTATATAACACAGCCCACGCAGTATATAACACAGCCCACGCAGTATATAGCACAGCCCACGCAGTATATAGCACAGCCCATGCAGTATATAACACTGCCCATGTAGTATAACACAGCCCACACAGTATATAACACAGCCCACGCAGTGTATAACACAGCCCACGCAGTGTATAACACAGCCCACGCAGTGTATAACACAGCCCACGCAGTGTATAACACAGCCCACGCAGTGTATAACACAGCCCACGCAGTGTATAACACAGCCCACGCAGTGTATAACACAGCCCACGCAGTGTATAACACAGCCCACGCAGTGTATAACACAGCCCACGTAGTATATAACACAGCCAGGCAGTATATAACACAGCCCACACAGTATATAGCACAGCCCACATAGTATATAACACAGCCCACGTAGAATATAACACAGCCCACGTAGAATATAACACAGCCCACGTAGAATATAACACAGCCCACGTAGAATATAACACAGCCCACGTAGAATATAACACAGCCCACGTAATATATAGCAGTATGGGCACCATTTCCCTGTTAAAAAAAAAGAATTAAAATAAAAAATAGTTATATACTCACCATCCGGCATCCACCGAAGCTGTCCCAATGCGCGCGATGCTGCCGCCAGCTTCCGTGCATCACTGGGAACGGAAGCTGGCGGCAGCATCGTGCGTATCAGTGGACGGCGGAAGGTGAGAATAGCACAATTTTTAATTTTTTTAACATTATATCTTTTTACTATTGATGCTGCATAGGCAGCATCAATAGTAAAAAGTTGGTCCGGGATGGGGCGACACACTGGCACTGACAGCTCCGCACACACATACAGCTCCACACACACACATACATACAGCTCCACACACATACAGCGCCGCACACACACACACAGCTCTGCACAAACACACATACAGCTCTGCACACACATACAGCACCGCAGACACACACATGCATACAGCTCCACGCACACACACACATTAAGCTCCACACACAAACACACACAGCTCCGCACACAAACACACACAGCTCCACACACAGCTCCGCACACAGCTCCGCACAGACACACACATACAGCTCCGCTGCCCACGCACACACACACATACAGATCCGCCGCCCGCACACACACAGCCCCACACACATACAGCACCGCACAGACAACAAAAAACAGCTCCGCACAGACACACACATACATACAGCTCCGCTTCCCACACACACACACATACAGCACCGCTGCCCGCACACACACATACAGCCCCACACACATACAGCTCCGCACACACACACATACAGCACCGCACAGACACACACATACATACAGCTCCACACACAGAGCTCCGCGCACACACAGACACACGTACGAGCCGCGCACGCACACACACACAGCTCCGCTGCCCGCACACACACACATACAGCCCCACACAGATATAGCTCCGCACACACAAACACATACAGCACCACAGACACACACATACATTCAGCTCCGCACACACACATACAGCACCACACAGACACACACATACATACAGCTCCGCACACAGAGGTCCGCACACACACAGACACACACATACAGCTCCGCACACACACACATACAGCTCTGCTTCCCGTGCACACATGCCCATACAGCTCCGCTACCCGCACACACGCACATACAGCACCACACAGACACACACATACATAAAGCTCCGCTCCGCAAAAACAGGTCCGCACACACACACACACACATACATACAGCTCCGCGCACACACACATACAGCTCCGCTGCCCGTGCACACATGCCCATACAGCTCCGCTGCCCGCACATACAGCACCACAGACACACACATACATACAGCTCTGCTCCGCACACAGAGGTCCGCACACACACAGACACACACATACAGCTCCGCACACACACACATACAGCTCTGCTGCCCGCACACATGCCCATACAGCTCCGCTGCCCGCACACATGCACATACAGCACCACACAGACATACAGCTCCGCTCCGCACACAGAGGTCCGCACACACACAGACACACACATACATACAGCTCCGCGCACACACACATACAGCTCCGCTGCCCGTGCACATATGCCCATACAGCTCCGCTGCCCGCACACATGCACATACAGCACCACACAGACACACACATACATACAGCTCCGCACACAGAGGTCCGCACAGACACAGACACACACATACATACAGCTCCGCACACACACACATACAGCTCCGCTGCCCGTGCACACATGCCCATACAGCTCCGCTGCCCGCACACACACACATACAGCACCACACAGACACACACATACATACAGCTCCGCTCCGCACACACAGAGGTCCTCACACACAGACACACACATACAGCTCCGCACACACACACATACAGTTCCGCTGCGCTGCCTGTGCACACATACATACAGCTCCGCTCCGCACACACAGAGGTCCTCACACACACACACATACAGCTCCGCACACACACACATACAGCTCCGCTGCCCGCACACACATACAGCTCCGCTGCCCACACACACGCACATACAGCCCCACACACATACAGCCAGCACCACACAGACACACACACACACACACACACACACACAGATAGAGTGAGTGGGGGTGTATTATACCCCACCCCCACCACTCACTCTCTGGGTCCGTCTGCCGGGAGGAAAGATCGAACAGATATCATACATTCAAGGGCTGCTGTGTTTGCACGGCTCCTCCAGCCTCAGGCACTACAGGAAGAAACGAGGCTGAGGAATGTGAAGGAAGGACAGCCGTGCAGCAGGCAGCGCGCGGGCAAGAGCAAGGAGGCTGATCATTACAGACAGAGACAGTACACTACTCACTGTGTATGTACTGCTCTCTACTGCGATTCCTCCAGGCAGGCAATGTGAGTCCAGGACAGGACCCAGGGTCGGGACACAGGGCGCCGCCCCTCCACCTCAGCAGTCACTCACATTCCGGCTGGCACCACCAGTGAGGCTGTGAGCAGGGGGTCAGTGAGGTCACTGACTGTGTCTCAGCAGGGGGAGTAGGGAGAGTCGGCACCAGCACCACGTGTTCTGGCTGCCGCTCTGCCGCCCCCTGTCTTCAGGAAGGGACGCACAGAACTAGTATTTAAAAAAAAAAAAAAAAAAAAGAGAGAGAAAAAAAAAACTTGCTCAGGTGCCGCCCCCCCCGCTTGTCCCCGCCCTAGGCACGTGCCCTCAAGTGCCTAGTGGCAAATACGGCCCTGGTGATGCCGATGGTGAAGGAGAGTCTCCTTCAAGCATAAGAAGCCTAGGTGAGGTTCTACGGTGGCTCAGTGGATAGCACTGCAGCCTTGCTGCGCTGGAGTCCTGGGTTCTAATCACACCTTGGACAACATCTGCAAGGAGTTTGTATGTTCTCTCCATGTTTGCGTGGGTTTCCTCCAGGTACTCAGGTTTCCAGATCACAAGGGTGGTGCCGATGGTGAAGGAGAGTCTCCTTCAAGCATAAGAAGCCTAGGTGAGGTTCTACGGTGGCTCAGTGGATAGCACTGCAGCCTTGCTGCGCTGGAGTCCTTTGTTCTAATCACACCTTGGACAACATCTGCAAGGAGTTTGTATGTTCTCTCCATGTTTGCGTGGGTTTCCTCCAGGTACTCAGGTTTCCTCCCACATTCCAAAGACATACTGATAGGGAATGTAGATTATGAGTCCCATTGGGGACAGTGATGATAATATGTGCAACTGTAAAGCGCTGCGGAATATGTTAGCGCTATATAAAAATAAAGATTATGATTATTATTATTACAACCGAGCTGCGAGGCTGAGACAGTTTAGCCCTGGGGACTGGGTGCTCATGTTGATCCCCACCGTGGAAAGCAAATTCCTGGCCAAGTGGCGAGGGCTATAAGAGATGGTTGAGAAGTTGAGTGATGTCAACAATAAGGTCCACCAACCAGGGAGAAGAAAGCCGTACCAAGTGTACATCAACCTGCTGGCACCGTCGCGAGACAGGGATCTGGTAGAAGCAATGTGCCTAGGGGCCCATCCTGAAGCCAAGGTTGAGGATGTCACAGTGGCAGAAACACCTTCGCCGGCCTAGAAACAACAGTGCCATGAGCTGCTTGAGCGTAAACGAGACCTGTTTTTGGAGTTATCAGGATGTATGCAGGTTGTGGAGCACGAAATCCTGTCTGAACCAAATGTGAGGGTGAACCAAAGGTCGTATCGGATTCCTGAAGCTCGCCGTGAGGTGATCTACCAGAAGGTGAATGTTGAGTCTGGGTGTCATCGAGGAAGGAGTCAAAAAGTGTCTGGTCTAGCCCTATTGTCCTGGTGCTGAAGCCAAATGGAGAGTGGCGGTTCTGTAATGAAAAAAGAAACCGCAATGAGGTGTCCAACTTTGATGTGTATCCAATGCCCCGGGTCGAGGAGCTTATTGAGAGGCTAGGGTCAGCCAGGTACATCACCACCCTGGACACCTAATGCAGAATTTTTAGGCAAGTTGCATTTTAGAAGATTATTTTTATTATTGATCAACAACTATGTTCTCAATCAACCCGAAAGACTCATAAATATCAAAGCTTAATATTTTTGGAAGTTGGAGTGTATTTTTTTCTTAGGAGGATATCTGTTTGTGCAGGTAACTATTACTGTGCAGAATTATTAGGCAACTTAATAAAAGCCAAATATATTCCCATCTCACTTTTTTATTTTCACCAGGTAAACCAATATCACTGCACAAAATCACTGCACAATGTTGGTACCCTCAACTTAATATTTGGTTGCACACCCTGCAATCATTTGCTTTCTATAACCATCAACAAGTTTTTACTTCTCTCAACTAGAATGTTGGACAAATTTTCTTTTGCAAACTGCTCCAGGTCTCTCAAATTTGAAGGGTGACTTCTCCCAACAGCAATTTTAAGATCTCTCCACAGATGGGATTTAGATCCAGACTCGTTGCTGGTCACTTCAGAACTCCTCATCACTTTGTTTCCATCCATTTCCAGGGGCTTCTTGATGTATATTTTGGGTCATTGTCCTGCATGAAGACCAACGATCTAGGACGCAAGCCCTGTTTTCTGACACTCAGCACTACATTGTGACCCAAAAAGTCCTTTTGTAATCTCCAGATTTCATGATGCCTTGCACACCGTCAAGGTACCCAGTGCCAGAGGCAGTAAAATAATCCTAAAACATCTTCGAATCTCCACCATATTTGACTGTAGGTACTGTGCTCTTTTCTTTGTAAGCCTCATTTCCTTTTCAGTAAATAGTAGAATGATGTGCTTTACCAAAAAAGTTCTATCTTGGAGACATTTTCGTGTTGCAGGTGTTGCAGTTTTGTTCTGGCATGTTTCCCATAGGCTCCTCTTTGCATGTTCTAAAAATGACAAAATGAAAAACTCCCTACACGGTGACATTGAAATCGCAATGTTAAATTTTGGCATTTACTTTGGTGTTGTATGGCGACCTGAGACGTATAGGTAGTGTTTTCATATTGTTTCGATTATGTGTTGCTGGTTGCAAGTCACAAAGTCACACACATGATTTACCAAATCGTCTATGACCGTCGCATGTGTCGGTTTATTTACTTCAAAAACTAGCAGCTCTAAAATACTCACTCAAGTCACAGAAAAGATGCACAAATGTTTTTGGCTGTGCAACTTGTCTGAAATTTGTTGTCACACAACATGTCATATTGTACCTTAGGATTAAAAATGCTTGTTAAAAAAATTAAAATGCTTTCTAAGTTTAAAAAAATCTAAAAACAGCAAAAAAAAAGCAGAGTGGAGGAAGCCTAATGTAAGCTATATATCTAAATCGCTACTCATAAAGCAAAAGAAGGCACAATGTCTGAAGGGGAAAGTGTTTTCTTAGTTATAACTTGCCCTTCAGTTTTCTCCATTCATTCATAACACATGCTCAGTAATTCCTTTGTCTCCTCATTTACAATGGCTATCTATTTAAATCTCTGAGGGCATTGCCAAAATAGTAAAAATGTTTTCACTTGCTCTTGTGACGGATGTAAAAAGCTTCATAATCCTCGTTGTGTCTCCAAGGACAGCTGTGCCTGCCAGCTTCATTTCATCAGGCTTTTGTTATCTGGAGGCCAACCTGGATCCTGACTCTGCAGTTTTCAGAGAATATGAAATGTTAGGGCTAGCGAAACGCACCAAGTAATAGAGAGATTAATACGAGGTGTGTTCGCAGCCCGGGGTCCTCCGTGCAGAGATACCTGCTGCAAAGTAATGGCGGATGGAAACTGAGCTCACACGTGGGTTAAACTTCACCCTGTGTGAAATGAAAGCGAGCTCTGTTGCCTCACAGAGTTGCGCTGTACACATGGAATAATACCCTAAGTAGGGTTGAGCTTGCTCTGGAACTCTTCTGTGCTAACCGCACACATGAAGGAATCAGGTGCTGAGCCAAGGCTAATTGCCCCCATTGACGCTAGCTGCCTGCCTGAGTGTACAGCCTCAAAGCTAAACAGACTTACACAATATATGAACTGAGTGGTAGAGTATCCACTGGCAACAGCCAAACACAAATGATACTAGCGCATGGCCGTGTGGCCATGCAAATCTTTTATAGTTGTAGCTCTCCAGGACCTTCCTAGTGGATCAATAGGAGCTGCTACAGGACCTGAGCGTGTGACCCCCGACCTCCAATGAGAGGTCTTCCCTTGGGCATGCTCAGACGGAGAAAAGCAGGACTTAGTCCCAGGAGTGCCTGCTTGCTGCCGAACAATACTGGTTATAATGACTGAACCTGGAAGGGCAGCAGTAACCAAATGTGCAGTATCTGTCTGAGCCAGGCGCTGGGACCGATGTATCTGCTGAGCATGTTCCACTGCGGCTGGAGAAGAATGAGAGACGGCAGCGGACATAGTTCGAGATTCCCCCTATGTAGTGGCAGGAACTCGACACCTAACAATGAAATAAAACACTATTGCCCCGATTTATCACAGGTGGCAGTGTTCATTCTGATCTTGAAAAAGGGGTATGCTGCGGTCAGAGGTGCCTGAGTAATTAAAAGCAGCATGCCTCCTAATAAATCAGGAGCATCTGAATAGTGGTGTGTTCCTAGCCAAAAATCTTACTACAACCAATTTTTAATTATTAGAGGTATGATTACAATGACCGGTAATTCCTTTATACACAGATATCACATGATCCACATATCACATGATCCACCAATCACAATATGCAATATCACAGCTGACCCTGCTCACTCTCTTCACAATGATATTTGAACACGCTCATTAGATGCTTCAATACCAAAGATAGGGTCTGAGTTAGTGATGAGCGAATATACTCGTTACTTGAGATTTCCCGAGCACGCTTGGGTGTCCTCCGAGTATTTTTTAGTGCTCGGAGATTTAGTTTTCATCACCTCAGCTGAATGATTTACATCTGTTAGCCAGCATAAGTACATGTGGGGGTTGCCTGGTTGCTAGGGAATCCCCACATGTAATCAAGCTGGCTAAGAGATGTAAATCATTCAGCTGAGGCGATGAAAACTAAATCTCCGAGCACTAAAAAATACTCGGAGGACCCCCGAGCGTGCTCGGGAAATCTCGAGTAACGAGTATATTCCCTCATCACTGGTCTGAGTCTTTTAATTGCTGCAAATGTAAATGTGCTGGGTCGGACTGGGGTGTCTTGGGCCCTCAGGGAGAATTGACTGCACATCTACTGTACGCCACCATAACTGGGGTTCTTTGATGAAAAAAAATTATCACTGATCCATAGGCTTAGTAGGTGATAACTTGATTGATGGAATTCAACCATTGGAAACAGCACTGAATGGAAAAATCATGGGACTTTTATCACAATTGTAAAATGGAGTGGCAGGTGGGATGTCTGACCGCATCTCCATACATCGTGTTTGGGGCTTCTAGAAAAAGCCAAGTGCAACACTCAGCAACGATTTAGGGAATTAATGGATCAGTGACCAAGTCGTACATGCCGCTCCATACTAATGAGGACAAACGTTGCACATTCTGGAGATCGGTGCAGTCGGATCCACTCCAATCAATAACATCACTTTTTCTTTGGCTACATTCACACATTCAGTATTTGGTCAATATTTTACATCAGTATTTGTAAGCCAAAACCAGGAGTGGAAAAGGAATAATAGAAACACGTCACCACTTCTACATTTTTCACTCACTCCTGGTTTTAGGTTACAAATACACTTGTAAAATCCTGACCAAATACTGAACATGTGAAAATGGCCTTAGGATATTTGATTACTTGTTTTCATTGTAGAACCAGTACCAATTACTGGTACACCAGTAGTACCAGTAGTACCGTAACCAGTAGTAATAGTGTAAGGCCGGCATCACACTTGGCGTAAGACAATACGCCACGTATTATACGTCCGTACTACGGCCGTAATACGGAGAAATGTTCCCAAAATAGTGATCCGTAGGCAGGGTGTTTCAGCGTATTTTGCGCATGGCATCCTCCGTATGTAATCCGTATGGCATCCGTACTGCGAGATTTTCGCGCAGGCTTGCAAAACCAACATCTAATGGATTTATGTGCTCAAATGTTAGGGAAAACATATATACAGTATATATATATATATATATATATATATATATATATATATATATATATGTCATTGAGACACATATATATATATTCTGTATTTAGATTTCATTCAGCGCGACATCTGTGAAAAGTCGGTAATTCAATTGCCGGCTTTTCATTTCTCCTGCACAAACCCGACAGGATATGAGACATGGTTTACATACAGTAAACCATCTCATATCCCCTTTTTTTTTGCATATTCGACACTACTAATGTTAGTAGTGTGTATGTGCAAAATTTCAGCTCTGTAGCTGCTGAAATAAAGGGTTAAATGGCGGAAAAAATTGGCGTGGGCTCCCGCGCAATTTTCTCCGCCAGAATGGTAAAGCCAGTGACTGAGGGCAGATATTAATAGCCAGGAGAGGGTCCATGGTTATTGGCCCCCCCCTGGCTACAAACATCTGCCCCCAGCCACCCCAGAAAAGGCACATCTGGAAGATGCGCCTATTCTGGCACTTGGCCACTCTCTTCCCACTCCCTGTAGCGGTGGGATATGGGGTAATGAAGGGTTAATGCCACCTTGCTATTGTAAGGTGACATTAAGCCAGAATAATAATGGAGAGGCGTCAATTATGACACCTATCCATTATTAATCCAATTGTTTGAAAGGGTTAAAAAACACACACACACATGATTAAAAAGTATTTTAATGAAATAAACACAGCAGTTGTTGTAATAATTTATTGTTCTCTCAATCCATTTCCAGGCCCTCGCTTGGCAAAATAATAAACGCACAAGATACATACCTTCTGATGTCAGATCACGTCCAACGAGGTAATCCATCTGAAGGGGTTAACTAATATTACAGGCACGAGCTGCAATAAACCACTCGCTCGTGCCTGTAATCCCCGGGTGCTGAAAGGAAAGCTGGATCTGTACTTACATTGAGTCGCGGTGATGCGCCCCTGGTGGATGTTCTCATGAACTGCAGCCTGGGAACTTTTTCCCACGCTCCAGGTCATATGAGGACATCCACCAGGGGGCGCATCACCGCGACTGAAGGAAATGTAGGTCAATGACCTACATTTCATTCATTCGCCGGGGAATTACAGGCACGAGCGAGTGCATTAGCAGGGCTCCTGCTTGTAAATTATTAATCCCTTCAGATGGATTACTTCGTGGGAAGTGATCTGACATCAGAAGGTATGTATCTTGTGCGTTTATTATTTTGCCAAGCGAGGGCCTGGAAATGGATTGAGAGAACAATAAATGAATACAACAACCGCTGTGTTTATTTCATTAAAATCCTTTTAAATCATGTGTGTGTGTTTTTTTAACCCTTTCAAACAATTGGATTAATAATGGATAGGTGACATAATTGACGCCTCTCCATTATTAATCTGGCTTAATGTCACCTTACAATAGCAAGGTGGCATTAACCCTTCATTACCCCATATCCCACCGCTACAGGGAGTGGGAAGAGAGTGGCCAAGTGCCAGAATAGGCGCATCTTCCAGATGTGCCTTTTCTGGGGTGGCTGGGGGCAGATGTTTTTAGCCACGGGGGGGGGCAATAACCATGGACCCTCTCTAGGCTATTAATATCTGCTCTCAGTCACTGGCTTTACTACTCTGGTGGAGAAAATTGCGCGGGAGCCCACGCCAATTTTTTCCGCCATTTAACCCTTTATTTCAGCAGCTACAGCGCTGAAATTTTGCACATACACACTACTAACATTAGTAGTGTGGAATATGCAAAAAAAAAGGTGATATGAGATGGTTTACTGTATGTAAACCATGTCTCCTATCATGTCGGGTTTGTGAAGGAGAAATGAAAAGCCGGCAATTGAATTACCGACTTTTCACTAACACCGCTGCGTATTTCTCGCAAGTCACACTGCTGGTCCGTGTGGAATCCGTATTTTTCTCGCCCCCATAGACTTTCATTGGCGAATTTTTTGCGCAATACGCTGACAAACGCAGCATGCTGCGATTTTGTACGGCCGTAGAAAGCCGTATAATACTGAACCGTAATATACGGCTAATAGGAGCAGCCCCATTGAGAATAATTGTGCCGTATGTTATGCGAGTTTTACGGACGTAGTTTCTGCGCTCTTACGTCCGTAAAACTCGCATGTGTGACGCCGGCCTAATAGTCACAGGACAGGGAAGAGTTAAACACCTAAGTATTTCATCTCTATTGGAAATAAAGAATCTTCCCCTTATTGATATCAAAGAGAACAAGTGACCTCCATACACAACATGGGCGGTGAGCCCACATCAAAGCCGCGACAAGTCAGCTGTTTTATACAGCTGACATGTGCGCGCAATAGCGGTGAGTGGAATCGCGATCCACTCGCGTGTAAGGGCTCATTTCCACTTGCAAGAGACAAAACGGTCCGATTTAAGGACCGAAAAAACGGAGGAAAATCATGCGATTGTCATGCGAGTGTCATGCGAGTGTCATGCGATTTTTTTTTATCGCAACATCCGTATGACACCCGTATTGCTGTCCGATTTTCACGGTGTCCTTTGAAAAGCCGGCAAATCAGTGCTGTGTACAATAAAATCACACTGACAGGTTAGAATAGAGTAGATATATACACATAGAATAGGTATGTATACATATATATGTCAGTGAGACACCTATATATATATATATTTATATTTAATGCAGCGCTAGATAGCATAAAAGCCGCTAATTCAATTGCCGGCTTTTGCTCTCTCCTTCACAAACCCGACAGGATATGAGACATGGCTTACATACAGTAAACCATCTCATATCCCTTCTTTTATTACATATTCCTCTTTACTTATGTAAGAAGTGTCTGTGTGTCAAATTTGGGGGCTCTAGCTATTAAATTAAAGGGTCAAATCGTGGAAAAAATTGGCATGGGCTCCCGCGCAATTTTCTCCGCCAGAGTGGTAAAGCCAGTGACTGAGGGCAGATATTAATAGCCTAGAGAGGGTCCATGGTTATTGGCCCCCCCTGGCTACAAACATCTGCCCCCAGCCACCCCAGAAAAGGCACATCTGGAAGATGCGCCTATTCTGGCACTTGGCCACTTTCTTCCCACTCCCGTGTAGAGGTGGGATATGGGGTAATGAAGGGTTAATGTCACCTTGCTATTGTAAGGTGACATTAAGCCAGATTAATAATGGAGAGGCGTCAATTATGACACCTATCCATTATTAATCCAATAGTACGAAATGGTTAATAAAACACACACACATTATTAAAAAGTATTTTAATGAAATAAAGACACAGGGTGTTTTAATATTTTATTATACTGGTAATCCACCTGAAGACCCTTGTCACCTGAAATAAAGTAAAAAAAAACAAACAACAATATCCCATACCTTCTGTCGTTCCGTCAGTCCCACGATGTAAATCCATCTGAAGGGGTTAAATCATTTTACAGCCAGGAGCTGTGCTAATGCACCCGCTCCTGTCTGTAAAATGTTGTGAATGAATGGAGTGCAGGGGTATGTCCTGTAGTTACCTTGATTCGCGGTGATGCGCCCCTGCTGGATGTCCTCATATGAACTCGAGCCTGGGAAAAGTTCCCACGCTCGAGTTCATATGAGGACATCCAGCAGGGGGTGCATCACCGCGAATCAAGGTAACTACAGGACATTCCCCTGCACTCCATTCATTCCCCATATTTTTACACCAACGAGCACAGCTGCTTTAGCAGAGCTCCTGGGTGTAAAATTATTTAACCCCTTCAGATGGATTTACATCGTGGGACGTGACTGATCATCGGAAGGTATGGGATATTGTTGATTTTTTATTTTTACTTTTTTACAGAACGAGGGTCTTTAGGTGGATTAACAGAATAATAAAATATTACAACACCCTGTGTCTTTATTTCATTAAAGTACTTTGTAATAATGTGTGTGTGTTTTATTAACCATTTCCTACTTTTGGATTAATAATGGATAGGTGTCATCATTGACGCCTCTCCATTATTAATCTGGCTTAGTGTCACCTTACAATAGCAAGGTGACATTAACCCTTCATTACCCCATATCCCACCGCTACACGGGAGTGGGAAGAGAGTGGCCAAGTGCCAGAATAGGCGCATCTTCCAGATGTGCCTTTTCTGGGGTGGCTGGGGGCAGATGTTTGTAGCCAGGGGGGGCCAATAACCATGGACCCTCTCTAGGCTTATAATATCTGCCCTCAGTCACTGGCTTTACCACTCTGGCGGAGAAAATTGCACGTGAGCCCACGCCAATTTTTTCCGCGATTTAACCCTTTAATTTAATAGCTAGAGCCCCCAAATTTGACACACAGACACTTCTTACATTAGTGAAGAGGAATATGTAATAAAAGAAGGGATATGAGATGGTTTACTGTATGTAAACCATGTCTCATATCCTGTCGGGTTTGTGAAGGAGAGAGCAAAAGCCGGCAATTGAATTAGCGGCTTTTATGCTATCTAGCGCTGCATTAAATATAAATATATATATATATAGGTGTCTCACTGACATATATATGTATACATACCTATTCTATGTGTATATATCTACTCTATTCTAACCTGTCAGTGTGATTTTACTGTACACCGCACTGAATTGCCGGCTTTTCAAAGGACACCGGTGCATAAAAATCAGACAGAACTCGCATGGTGCGAGTGCTGTGCGATTTTTTTTCTCGCACCCATTGACTTGCATTGGCGAGTCTCGTCCGAGACTCGCAGCAAATCGCAGCATGCTGCGATTTTTTTCTCAGTCCGATTTCGGCTGAGAAAAAAATCGCAAATGAAAAGACACCTATTGAATAACATTGGTCCGAGTGCAATCCGATTTTTTATCGGATGGCACTCGTTCGTTTTCCTCGCAAGTGGAAATGAGCCCTAACACTGTAAAAAAAAAATGGGGCAATAAACATAAACAATGCTTTTTCATTATATCGCCGAACAAAAAGTGGAATAAAACGTGATCATAAAGACGAATGTAAATAAAAATAGTATCACTAAAACTGTCATATTATCCTGAAAAAAACATCGGCCATACAGCACCATAAGTGGAAAAATAAAAAAGTGATGCAAAATAATTATTTAGTCTACAAAATAGTTTTTACTGTGTAGAAGCGCCAAAACACAAAAAGTGATATACAGATGCTTCTCAAAAAATTAGAATATAATCAAAAAGTTAATTTCTTTCAGTTCTTCAATGCAAAAAGTGAAACTATATATTATATAGAGTCATTACAAACAGAGTGATCTATTTCAAGTGTTTATTTCTGTTAATGTTGATGATTATGGCTTACAGCCGATGAAATGTCATGGTGTTACAGCGACGGAGCGGAGCCAGAGGACCATAGCGTGTGGTTGCTCCTACTCTGGTGCACTTCCCCGGCTTATTAAATGTGTTTATTTCTTCTAGCAGAACAGGGGTTAATCGGCCATGTTGGAAATCCCTGTGCTCAGCTGTGTTCAGTTAGCCACTGCTTTTCACTACATAATCTGGGTTCTATTGCTAATCCTCATCAGAGTAGCTTTTTGCTGCATGGCTAAAGAGGGAGAGAAGTTGGTATGTGAAGGAGTCATAAGCGACTGTTGTTTGGTTTGTACGCTTGGTAATTCCTTATCCTTTCCTATTTTCGGTTTCAGATTTTATACTGCATTATTCCAGAAGATGGACTTTATTCAGATGTCACTTTTTCACAGACAGAGCATGTACTCATTAAAGGGGTTGTCCAGGCTAGGGGCTCAAGTCTGAAGACACTCTTCATGACTGCAGACATGTGAATACTCACAGCGCACAGGCTTCGTGCTTTCAGGATTTTCCAGTGCCGGCATCGGGAGAGCGTGATCACGTGACTACAAGTATTTGATTTGCATACATGTAGTCACATGCCGACTAGACGAGTAAAGCCTCATTCAATACAAGAGAATTGTGTCAGGCCAGACACGTCTAGTTGGAATGTGACTGCAGACTTCAACCCCAAGCCTGGACTACATTTTTAAGGCGTGCGCGCACAACCTGGAACCTTGCTGGCTTAAAAATCACTTAACAAATGAACAAATCAACATATTCACTGCAAAGTCAATATGACTTGCTGTGCACAATTTCCATCTTTTGTGACTTCTTTTAACCGTTTCAGGCTTCAAAGACAAAAGACGTCAGTAAGGACACTTCAGGGAAAATAGCTCCAGTGGTTTCCTGAAGTGGCCTAAATAAAAATGCGTCTACACCAGTGTCTAAAAGATAACATATGCACATAGTTCTGTGGGGTTTTTTTGCGGACTTTGTATTCATCAAGAAAAAAAATTAACGGACATGTCTGTTTCTTTATCACGGATCAAAATCACCAATATAAGTCTGCAGGTCCATGGAAATCTCTGGATGGCACATTTTTAACATTGTAAAGAGAGGCGAAGCTGTGTGATTTCTTTTTTTTTACAATACGACAAAATCACTGATGATGGTTTGTTTTTTTAATGTGCTGGGGAAAAAAAGGGGCACCTGACTGAAGCCTTTGCCAAACGTCACTTATTTGGGGGTAAAGCAGTTCCATGGTCCATAAACAATAAGGTGATTTAATTTAAGTGAAATTTTATGTTGTGGCACCAATAGAAGGATTAACGTTTGGTGAGGCACACTTCCTCCTATAAAATGTAAATCACATTAGCCATATTAGCATAATTGTCTGAATCTAAACAATGGCCGGCCCAGCCAACTGAGATCTAGAATTAGGAGGTTCTTGTGGTCAAATCTGCCATATACCCACCTTACTAAGGGTACTGTCACACAGTGCCATTTTGATCGCTACGACGGCACGATCCGTGACGTCGCAGCGATCGTATGATTATCGCTCCAACGTCGTAGACTGCGGTCACACGTTGCAATCACGGCGCTGGAGCGATGCCGAAGTCCCCGGGTAACCAGGGTAAACATCGGGTTACTAAGCGCAGGGCCGCGCTTAGTAACCCGATGTTTACCCTGGTTACCAGCGTAAACGTAAAAAAAACAAACCGTACATACTCACATTCCGGTGTCTGTCCTCCGGCGTCTCAGCTTCTCTGCACTGTGTAAGCACAGCGGCCGGAAAGCAGAGCGGTGACGTCAGACGTCACCGCTGTGCTCGCTTTCTGGCTGGCCGGCGCTCACAGTGCAGAGAAGCTGAGACGCCGGAGGACAGACACCGGAATGTGAGTATGTACTGTTTGTTTTTTTTACGTTTACGCTGGTAACCACGGTAAACATCGGGTTACTAAGCGCGGCCCTGCGCTTAGTTACCCGATGTTTACCCTGGTTACAAGCGAACACATCGCTGGATCGCTGTCACACACAACGATCCAGCGATGTCAGCGGGTGATCAAGCGACGAAAGAAAGTTCCAAACGATCTGCTACGACGTACGATTCTCAGCAGGATCCCTGATCGCTGCTGCGTGTCAGACACTGCGATATCGTAACGATATCGCTAGAACGTCACGAATCGTACCTTCGTAGCGATCAAAATGGTACTGTGTGACAGTACCCTTATTCGTATATTTATACAATACCAATTTACGCTACCTTTGAATAGCTGAGGTATGACAATAGAGGCTGTGTCCTTTTGTCGACTTAATAAATATAGTTTGTGAAGAGAAGCCTGAGCTTTATTTAGCTTGTAACACTGAGAAGAAAGAACAGGTTCAGCTGTAACAATGCCATGATACCTCGGGACCACCATGCAACCACAGCAACAGCTGCTCTCATCTCATGAATCCAGAAAAGAACAAACTCATGAAAGAACTCCGATGTGGGGGCATTGTTACAATACGGATTCCATTATGTTGGTGACCTTATGTGCAAAGATAAAAAGAATGATAAGAAAACATTTTAAAGCCTTCCTTTATGAAACAACTTGAAAATTGTATTGCAAGATTTTATCTGAATGTAGCCATTGATAGATATTTTGGTCAGTACTATTATGCCCTGTTCTCATCTGTATGCATTGGATCCAGTGTTTAAAAAATAGATTCTTTACAAATGGAGCAAAAACAAATGTAAACTTTAGATTCTCTCTTGCATCCGTTTTTGATTAGTCAGTAATGGGTCCGTTTTTACTAGAGGGGTCTTTGAAGAACTCTAGTCTTCTGGGCAGGTGCAGTGCTTAAAAAATGGATCCACTAGCTGATGACATCATAAATTGCCACGTCTTATGCTGCGTTTCCCAAAAATTTCAGTGTTTTTAAAAAATGGATCCAGACATTTTCTTTTGGCAGGACAAAAATGTTGTGCAGACTAAAATTTTTGATCCATATAAAAGACAAATTGCAGCTGGATTGCAATGAAACAGAAGACAATTGTAGAAATTTCTGTTCTTACTGTATTTTAATGATTGGATCTCCAGTTTTGGGATTTCAATTTTTGGCATCCCAAAACAGATCCAAAAATGCAAAAAACTACTGGACATGTAAGCATCGTCTAATGCAGTGGGTGAAGCATGGATGATCTGCTGGGTTGGTCAGAGCGTTTTCCTTCTCACAAAGCGTTTGTTTAAAGTTTTGCACAAATATACTGGATAATGATGAAAGTTCTGAGAATAGCTCCTCCAGGATACAATAATTGCTTAGAATTTAGCGTCTCCAATAATTTTAATACCCAAGCCTACTTTAAATTTATTCCAACATTAATCTTTTTACCATTATTTAATGAACTTGTGTGTAAACCGGGCTTTAATGTGAATTTATCACCTGTAAAAACACTACCTAACTGCAGATATAGTGGTAATTTGCAGGTAAATATTGGTTAAATCATGTTTGTCTAACTTACTAGAGCAGCGGCTACTGGGAGAAAAATAAATTTTATTCTCCTTCAAGGCTCTCCTATGCAGTCAATGGATGGTGCAGGGGGCTGTAACAGTCACCGCTCACTGTATAGTAAGCACGGCAGTAATCATTCCCTGGCACATTAATTGACAGTCAATTCAACACACACACACTCAAGAGCAGATCAGGCTGTCAATCAAAGTCTTGGGAAATGACTACAATGTGCTATCTATATTGTGAATATAGACTGTAACCACTCTCTCCACCTCCTTGATGACTGAATGTAAGCAGCTGCAGGAAGAATAAAACTTCCTTTTTTCCCTATAGCCACTGCTTCAATACGCCAGCCATTTAAATACTACTGTGATCAGTGCTAGCAGGGGACAATGTTGAGGGTTGTATTGAACTGATAACAGCAAGAGCAGGCGGCGGCTAATGGAAGATTTCAAAAGTCGCTGCCTTCTATAAATAAATGAATTAAAAAAATGACATGAGGTTCCCCTGTATTTTTGAAAACCAGCCAGGCAAAACTGACAGCTGTGGACTGCAACCCTAAAAATATCAGCCCACAGCTGCCCCAGAAGAAGTGCATCCATTAGATGTGCCAATTCTGGCACTTTGCCCGTTTTTTTCCACTTGCCCTGTGGCGGGGGCAATTGGGGTAGTATTTGTGGAGTTGATGTGACCTTTGTATTGTCCAGTAACATGAAGCCTACGGCTTAGTAATGGAGCGGCGTCTATAAGTCACCTATCCATTACTAATCCTATAGTTATATGGTAAATAAAGACACGGCAAGAATAAAGTCCTGTATTTGAAATAAAACAAAACATACTTTTCCTTTTTTAAAAAATAACACACAGTTATACTCACCTAATGACCATTCCAATGAAGCCCTCGTCTCCTGTAATAAAACAAAAATAGAAAAACACCAAATCCCTCACCTCTCCGTCGTTCTGTCCCACGCCATAATCCATGTCTGGGATAAATAGTTTTAAACATGGATGGTGCCAAGATGAGACCATCCAGGCTGAGAACCACTGAGGAATGAGCTGCTGTGAGCGCAGTGTCAGTGACCAGTGGTGACCTCTTCGAGGTTACCGTGGGTCACTGAGGCTGCATTCCCAGCTGATCCCTTGAACTGCATTGACCTGGACACCGTGAGAAAAAGTCTCTCAGTGCAGCACTGAGCTCAGTGAGTTCACCGCAGTTCAGTTCAACAATATACAGTATAATACTTTCCCAGCAAGTACGTAAGACAGTGCAAATGACAGAGTCTTACCCTTCTGCTGGCTCACTGGGGATTAGGACCTCCGCGACTTCAGTGTATCCAGCGCTACCCCAACCAGTAGCACCCCACTTTTGGTGAGCACCCACAGAGAAGATGTAGTAGGAAGCTTAGCAAGCTAACAGAGCACAGCAAGGTATTTGGCCAGGTGACTTGATTGTCCCAACCTAGGTTCTCCAAACAACTTTGTGGGCTCAGTGATGGGCAGTGGATCAGATTTGTATTCCACCAACTAGAACCATAGTTCTTGGGCTGACAGGAGCAGAGCCCTATTATATCCCACAGTTCTCATTTCAGGAAAATGTCCCACAGGACTGGTGGGAGGCAATCCCTCATTGTTTGACTGTTAAATTATAATGCATATTTAACGTACAACAAGGGTCAACAGACAGTCTCATATGAAACACTGACTCATGTCCCTTGACCTACTGAACAAAGGAACAGTACGTCTGGCATAATTAAGAATAATTCACTTCCGCACCAGTAGCCAGATTGACACTGTGTCATCACATTCTCCATTCAGTCAGTCACTGAAAATTGGACTGCACTCAGATGTCATCAGAATGCAGTCTAATGGTTTCCATGGACTCATTGACTTGCATGGCTGAGTGCGATCTGAATATCAGAGCCAACTCGGGCATGCAGCAATCTTTATATGCATGGTCCCATAGAATATCATTTGTCCGAGTACGATGCAATGTTTTGTCAGATTGTACTCAGACCGATAATACGGCCACGTGCCACGTGCACACGCCCTACCACTGATCAATCAAATAGAGTCTAGCACTGCTGGCACCTCCATTTTCTCTCTCTTACCTCTATCAATTGAATCTTTATATTATTCCCAGACTTCTACTCTCATTTTCTTCAGTGCTGTAGTTGTAATACACATTACTGTTTGGAGTATTTGTATATTGTTTTAAGTCATACTATTCCTATCTCTATTGTTGAGTTGTAGGCTCTAATGTTCTCACTATCCAAAAATCACCATAAAATGGTTGCTGTACTCCCTGCCTCTGCTTTTTTACAGGCCCCGATAGTCCCTCTTGATAGGCTAGGATACACCACGTTTTGTAATATTTTGTAATGGCTATAAAGCATTACAGGGAAGCCTGCACAGTCGTGCCTCAGATCGTGTTAGCACTCTGTTACTAATGCAATGTTGTGAATTGTGTAAAAAGCCAGAGGGCATTTTTTGGTGCTTTTCACCAATTGATTTACAAATAGTTAAAATTCACATCTTATAGATTATCTTTAATTAAGAGACATTTCAAGTTTAATGTTATGGTTTTTATGTCACTGGACGTTGGCTTCCTTGAAAAGCATCAGATTTATTCAGTTGCTAATTGAAAACCTTGGCTTGAAAAAAAAAAAAAAAAAATGCCATGTTTTTACAAAATTGAAAACTGCCAGAAAGTAAGTCTATGTAAGAAAAAAAATCCTTTTAGAAATGTAGGAACGATATTGAAAAGCACGTAGTAAGAATGAATAGAAGATAAATGCTAGTGATGAAATACTGACTCACGCCTTCTACAGTTTCACAGTTTCTAGATTAGAAGAAAGTCAGAATCATTAGATATTTCCTGGTGGACAGCAGAAACTTACCGTACTCTACTGTATATCATGTAGACTAAATATTATCTTAGGCTACTTTCACACTAGCGTTAACTGCAATACGTCGCAAATGCGTCGTTTTGCCGAAAATACGCATCCAGCAAAAGTTCTTGCTGGATACGTTTTTTCGTCATAGACTAACATTAGCGACGCATTTGCGACGCATTGCCAAACGTTGCGTCCGTTTTGCGACGCTTGGGCGTGTGGTAGCGGACCGTCGGGAGAAAAAAACGTAACATGTAACGTTTTTTGCTCCCGACGGTCCGCTTTTTCCGACCGCGCATGCGCGGCCGGAACTCCGCCCCCACCTCCCCGCACTTCCCCGCACCTCACAATGGGGCAGCGGATGCGTGGGAAAAATGCATCCGCTGCCCCCGTTGTGCGGCGGAGACCACGCTAGCGTCGGGAACGTCGGCCCGACGCACAGCGACGGGTTGTTCCCGACGCTAGTGTGAAAGTAGCCTTACTTGTGGTTTTGACAGCAGATCACGGACATTACTGTCAGTTATTTTCCTGAGTTAAACCTCAAGTATGTCTTCCTTTCACAGTTTAGTATATCTAGGTACGCACTGTGTTAAACACTGGTTTGATGGTTCCATCCAGTGCTTTTCTGAATACCTGTGAGCAGGACAGACCCATTCAAACAAACAAAATTCCAATGGATTCTGTTTGTGCTCCTTTGCTGCAGTTATGTCCATCTTATTCACAAGGACTCAAGAACGTGATTTACTACTCCCTACACCATAGACATTAGATGATTGACCAGGTCCACCAAACTTGGAAGATTCAAACAACATTCGTCAAATTTGTATAGGTACTTTAAGGCTCGGGCTACACAACAATAGTTAAAGGGGTTGGCCACCTTGTTAATCTTTTATCAAATGTGCTGGTGACATGATTTTGTGACACTTAAAGGGGTTGTCTGGCCTTAGAGTACAAGTCTGCAGTCACTCTATGTAAATCTGCCCTGACACTGTGAGAGTTCTCCAGTACTAATGCCAAGAGCGGGCTTTCAGGATTCTCCGGTACCGGGGGTAAGCGGTCATATAACCGCAAGTATGTGATTTTCATACTTCTGGTCACATTCCAACTAGACATGTTTGGCTTTGCTCATTACACTTCTATTTCTTTTCTGCTCGCTTTCTAAAACTGAACATGGACAAAGCAGAATTCATCATCCATCCCCCATCTGACTCTACCCATCCACCAGACCTATCCATCAATGTCAATGGCTGCTCATTTTCCCCAGTCCCGCATGCTCGGTGCCTCGGGGTGATCCTTGACTCTGCCCTCTCTTTCAAGCCACATATCCAAGCCCTTGCCTCCTCCTGCCATCTCAAACTCAAAAATATTTCCTGGATCCACGCATTCCTTGACCACGAAACCACAAAAACACTAGTGCACGCCCTTATCTCCCGCCTTGACTACTGCAACCTTCTACTCTCTGGCCTCCCCTCCAGCACTCTGGCACCACTCCAATCCATCCTTCACTCTGCTGCCTGACTAATCTACCTGTTTCCCCACTATTCCCCAGCCTCTCCCCTATGCCAAGCCCTTCACTAGCTTCCTATCATCCAGAGACTCCAGTTGAAAGCCCTTACTATGACATACAAAGCCATCCACAACCAGTCTCCTCCATACATCTGTGACATGGTCTTCCGGTACTTACCTACACGCAACCTTCAATCCTCACAAGATCTCCTTCTCTACTCCCCTCTTATCACTTCTTCCCACAACCGCATCCAAGACTTCTTCCGTGCTTCCCCCATACTCTGGAACTCTCTACCCCAACACATCAGACTCTCGCCTACCATTCTTCAAAAAGAACCTGAAGGCCTACGTTTTCCGACAAGCCTGTAATGATCCTCAACCTACTGAACAGCCGCACAACCAGCTCTACCCTCTCATAATGTATCCTCACCCATCCCCTGCAGACTGTGAGGTCCTCCCTCCTTCTGTACCTGTTAGTGCCTTGTTTTTTGCTCATGTTTATTGTATTTGTCTATATATGCCCCCTTTTTCACATGTAAAGCACCATGGAATAAATGGCGCTATAAAAAATATATAATAATTGAGTGAGGCCATGTGCATCTAGGCGACATGCATGTATGCAAATTGCATACTTACACCCATGTGCCTGCTGCTCCTGGCGCCAGAGAATCCTCACAGCAGTCACCGCAGACTTGTATCCTAAGACCAGACAACCCTTTTAATAATATATAAGTATTATAAGTTCTCTTCCTATGACAAGACCTTGTTCATCCACGTGAATCCTTCCTCCAAGTGAAAAACAGCTATCCCATGTGAAGTGTTTTTCAATTTGAGGAGGCTGATGGACAGGTCTGGTCACAAGCACCTCTATAAGCAGGCACTGATATATGCAGGAGGAGGACCTGTAATATGTATATATTAGAAAGTGCCCCAAAATGTTGTTCTTAACATATTTCTTAAAATAAAGATTAAATAAAGATTAATTTCTATCTGTATCAATGAGTCATGCTACCCAATCATATTACATATGGGGATATTTGTATTTTTTATAGCTCTGATTGACTTGAAAAAGGCATTATGTCCCATGGCTTTCTATGGTCTACTGGCATCCTTAAATTATGTTGTTTTTTGTGTGAGACTGTGCTGTCTTAGATTTGTGAATTTATAGTCTTTATGGAAACATTGAGGAACATTTGAGCCACTTACAATCTAGAGGAGATTGGTAAAATCTTGGCATTGGTGGTTTTTTATGACATGATGATATAAAAGAAAAAAAAAAATAATAATAATTTTTATTTATATAGCGCCAACATATTCCGCAGCGCTTTACACTTAAGCGGGGACATGTACAGGCAATAAATTCAGTACCAGTTAAGGCAATTTAAACAGTGACATTAGGAGTGAGGTCCCTGCTCGCAAGCTTACAATCTACAAGATTATTTTTCATCTCTGTCATCCCCTGGGTAAGCAGCAGACCACTACTTAGGTAGTTAAAAGAAGAAATGACAAACAATAGAAAAGAGTTGGCATTCTGCAGCAATTGTTATGAGCGGTGTATGCAGCATCTGCTGTGGTATTGTTGCTTTAAATAAGACCGCACACGGGATGGAGCTTCACAAGCGTTGGGTTTCCATAACCTTCAGATCTTCTTTGTCTCACATATCATCAGCGTGTACAACAATGTGTCAAGTTTGGAGACAAGGGAAAGGCATGTATGAGGATGGGGCTACCCTAGACTGCCAAAAGTGGTCATGAGTTTATTTATAACTAGTATGGGGCATATTTATTGTGTGACTGGGCAAAGCTCACAGATCAGGTCTAGGAGGTTCCCTGACAGTAGCACCCCAAGTGCCAGCCAAACCATGGTAAGTACAACATGGACATTTGTGACCTCAGTGTATATCATCACTAGTGGAGAGTCATGAATTAAGAGTCGGAGCAGAGAGTTATGGTTCATGTAAATTGGATGGGATGAGAGTTCTGTAGTGGGAGAGTGATGGTAGAAAATCCACATCTAACATGTGTTACTGGTATACTAAAGGCATTGGTGGTTTTTAACAACTGGTATTTTACAAATGTCATCATCTGTGTTACTAATTACTTCATACCTTGCAATGATGTCTTTTAACACATAGTATATACAATATATCTGCTTGTTACCATTTTTGCTGAACATTATTGACAATATTTTGCTTGCAATTATTGCATGACAATTGCTTTATAGTATTTTAGATAACTTTATTTTTTTCTAATTATTCCATTTATAGTGTCAGAATTAAGTATGATACATAAACCTTAATTGCAGGTGTTATATTATAGTCAGCCTTCATCAATATCGAGATAGTTTTATGGACTTGAGAGTCCGCCAAGGGGTTGTCCAGTGTAGAACATGCATTTATATATCCCTCAATAGAAAATTCTATTCAAGACACTCGCGTATAGGCCTCATTCACACAGCAGTATTTTCAACAGTATTTCATATCAATATTTGTAAGTCAAAACCAGGAGATGAACAATCAGATGAAAAGTATAATAGAAACACGTCACCACTTCTGTATTTTTCACCCATTCTTGGCTTTACTTACAAATACTAATGTAAAATCCTGACCAAATTCTGAACATGGCCCAACCTGAGGAGTGAAAAAGCCCCTTTCACTCAGGAAGACTCAGAATAAATGGCAACATCACAACACTTCATTAATAAATAATTGTGAATCCTTGAGACTGTTTCCGCGTGCGGCAGCACAGCCACCTCCACCTGTATGGGCGGCTGAGCACAAGACTTGGCAACTAGCCTCGTAATCCTCAAACTCGTGCACTCATTGGTGGCCGCAGGTGGGTCAGCCACCCTCGGGGAAGCCAGCCTAATTTACACAGACATGCTTAGGATGGCGGACATTTGTGAGTATGAAGGATTCACATCAGTTTGTTAATAAATTGTTGTGGTGTTTCCATCTATTCTGTGTGATACAGAATCTGAGCAGTCAGGACTTTTAGCTGCTTTTTCACCTGGTCATTTCGGATCACATGTTATTAGACTGTGCTGCTGATTTTGAAAACCTTCTGGAGGACCAAGTAAGGCTTCCTTCACACGGTCCATTTTGCTCTTATGTCTTCTATCCATGCTTTTCATTATGGTGTGCTGTGCTGTTCACATGTCCACTTTTTTGAGCACTACATGCCTGCCAAAAAAGAGACATGTCCAGTTTTGATCTTGGTCACTGATCAAAATCATCCACTCAAACCTATGGGTCTGTGAAAAACTCGGACAGCACACAGATAGGATACTTGTGCTGTCCATTTTTCTCCCACAGTAAGCCAGGAAATCTTCATCCACTTTTAAGTTTTTCTTGTATGCAAAAAAAGAAAAAGACACACTATGGTGTAAACTGACACATGGGACAAACACTGATGAAAATCTGATCCAAAATACTGATGAAAATTGGTCATTTTTTTCTAGTATGCAAAAACAATACATGTGAAACTGCCTTTACCTAGATCACATGATAATTTAAATGGGTGCTCTGCAATGCATCCCCATACATTACAGCTGATCGTTAGGGGGCACTAAGATAGGCTCAACATATCAGGGTCTCATGACCGCCCACTGCCCAGTCTCTCAGGGGGGTGCATGCCACTGGGTCACACCTCTGGGTTCCCAGAACTTGACGTGACGTCTTTGGCGGCTGCAGCTGGGGTCACGTGATGCCCAGTGAGCAGTCAGCAATAGTGCCACTCACAGGCAAGAATGGCAACCAGAGGTATTTACAAAAATACTTTTTTCCACTGTTTAAACTGATGGGTGCATTATATATTGTAGTGGACATCCTCTTTACTTCTGCCTTACTTGGCACCAAAAAGCCTTCTTACCTGCATTGCAGCTCACCACAGTCATTATTTGTTCGAGGCTGGATTCACACATCCGTGTGTTGCGGTCCGAGTAAGGACTGTGATGCATAGACTACATATGCCTATAAGGCTGTTGAGTTTGGGTCAGGAGACTTAGGGCCGGTTCTGTGCACAAAGGACGCAACACACAGGAGTGTGAATGTAACATTAGACACTTTCCAAGACACAATTAACATGAGGCGTGGCCCTGCTGAAAGTGGACACGACTCATTAGTAAGTGTCTGATGGCAAAAAGTAAACCGACAAATAGGTAGTAAAGACCTAGACTCAACTCAACATAGTCTATACATGCACCAAATGTATCAAACCGCCGATAAATCAGGGGCATGTTAACACTATCTAGTCCAAGTTTGCACTTTCAAAAAGTCAATCTGCCCCATATGTTTATTTTATAGGACACTTTTACTATCTCACAATGGGCAAAACTAAAACCTTGTTACATTTATAGGAAATTTTTACCATAAATGCTATAATACTGACAATCATATTAAAATTTGTGTAACCATGTAAATCACATATTTACCTTACTGCATTGTTTAAAGGGAACCTGTCAGCAAGATCGACCTCCCCTAAACCGATTATATGGGCATGTAGATCAGTGAAAGATAAACACATTGGTGCCTTTATGTCCGCTATCTACTGCCTGAATTTGGAGAAATCTATAATTTTCACAATATGCAAATGAGGCATTAAGTGCTTTGTCCCACCCAGAGCACTTACCAAAACTCTGCCTCCTGAGGTTATTTCCATATGAGTGGTAGCTCAATGTATCTGTGATGTCAGGAACTGGCCAGGAAATCTAACGCTTGCATAGATCGACACTTTCAATGCTTCTGTGCACTAAAGTGACCTGCGAAGGACATTGACTTCAGCTTTTAACTGTGCATGTGCTGCCGAGCCCCAGTGTACACTAGGAAGAAGAGCAAGGAGGAGATCAGCATGACTGGGCAGAGTAAGCGCAGACAGTTCAATACTGAGGCCGGTGCCCCCCTTAGCAGGGCATAGGAGCGAGGAAAGTGATCTACACAGACACTAGATTTTATGGCCAGCACAAAATGTCACAGATACACTGAGGGGGAGGCACTCAGGAGGGAAGTGACCTCAGGAGGCAGAGTTTCGCTAAGTTCTCTGAGCATGATAAAGCACCTAATGACTCATTTGCATATTGCAAATATCATGGATTTCTGTAGACAATCGACAATGGTTAGAAAGGTTCCCCTGTGTTTTTCTTTCACTGACCAACATACCTATATAAACTGTTTTGGGGGGATTTATCTTACTGACAGATTCCCTTTAACAATGCTTTTAAATTCTGTAAAATCTTTCAGGCAAAAATTAAGAAAAAAATAAAGTTGAAGTATTCAGTTGTCATCCTCCTTTTCCTGCCTCAGCAGTTACTCTCAGCAGCAGACATATGTGTAGTTATTTTATCCAGAGTATATTTTTATGTTTTATATGACTGTTAAAGGGGTTGCCTCTTTTCAAAAAACTTTTGCCATTAAGCTCAGTTATGTTTAAAAAAAGAAGCACATTTTACTTAGTTCTTGGGTTCTTGGGTCCAGCACGGTATCTCCGCCACTGCCCCCGTCTCCTTTGATCAGATACAACAGTCACATCATGGTGACAACGCTGCAGCCAATAACTGTGCCCAGCAATTCGTGCCATTTTCATTGGCAGAGCGACTGAGCTCAATGATTGCTTGCAGTATTGTTGATGTGATGTCAACACTGCAGCTGATCACCAAAAACTATAGCAGGAAGCAGAGAGAGTGCTGAACTTGGGGACAGTATTTAAAAATTGGTTTGCTTTTTAACACATTTTTTATGGTCAATTGTTTTTTCTTTTTTAATCATCTCATGATTTATACAGATAACTTTAGAGGCGTTTTCTGGGTCTGACATATTGATGAACCATCTATATGTAATCAACACGACATCTCATGAATGGGAATTAAAGTGCAGCACTCGGCAGCAGCCACTAAGCAATGTACTGGGCTGCGGTGTTCCACGCCATACATCCCTGCTGGATGGTTCATATATTGGTCCTATATTTACATTGGCGGAATTATTTTCTAAGATATGGAGTTTAACTAAGTGCCTTAGGCCTCTTTCACACTTCCGTTTTTTGCCATCCATCGCAATCCGTCGTTTTGGTAAAAAAACGGATCCTGCAAATGTGCCCGCAGGATGCGTTTTTTTGCCATAGACTTTTATTGACGATGGATTGCGACGGATGGCCACACATCGCATATGTCGTGTAACGGATGCGTCGTGTTTTTGCGAACCGTCGGACGAAAAAACATTCAAGGGAACGTTTTTTCGTCCGTCCGTCGCCCCCTCCTCCCGGAACTTCAGAATGGGCAGCGGATGCGTGCACAATTTTGCACAACGTCCGTTGGTACGTAGGGCCGATGGTTTGCGACGGCCCCGTACCGACGGAAATGTGAAAGAGGCCTTAGAGATGTACAGTATCTGAGGAACGTCTCCCTGCCGAATTGTACCCGCCTGTCTCAGACAGATTGACGGGATTCTTCCTATGTACAAACAGGGAGAGACTTGCACATTAATGAGGACCTGTCACTGAGTCAAAAGTTGCTCGTTTTTGCTCCTATTTTATTCCTGCTGCTCCTCTGAGTATTCAATTATTTTTGTTTACTTGTTTGTTTTTTACAGTTCCAGAGATCTAGAACCTTCTTATTTAGTGATAATTTTAATGGACTTTTCTAAGGGGATGTGGCTCACGGGATTCTCTGGGGGCACATATTTAGGTTGCTCTGCATTATTACTCTGTGAACCATGTTCCCTTAAAGAGTAACAGTTGTTTTCATTTTTATTCCCTAAATCAGTAGTACACAGGAAAACTGTTTTTTTTTTATAAGATTCTAAGTAGAGGGGAGAGAAGAGGAGGAGAAAGGTGCTAGAACCAGATCTCCTCCCTTCTCCTCTCCTCCCTCTTTCTACACAGAATTTTTTAAAATACCAAATGCCATCTCCTATATCAGGAATGTAACAATCTGTCTTCACTGAATACAGATTTTACCACTGAATTTACACTTTTGAAAATAAATGATCAGTCCTGGAGGAGAAAGAAAGAAGCAGATTTCTCTGATAAAATATATTATAAATTTGCTTATTTTCACAGGTAGTATTGACATAAAATAAAAATTTAAATGACGGTTACTCTTTAAAGACCATAAAAAATAGTACTTGATAAACAGGCCCATATTATTGGAACTGTATGGTAGATTAAAAAAACACAAAACAGAGCACTCAGTGAGCAGTGAGAATAAAATAAGAACAAAAACTGGCTCTAGTGAACCTTACATCTGATACATGCTAGCCAATCCGTGAGCAGCATGTATCAGAAATAGCGGTGCTCTAGACTAGTCGGACAGGTGGGTCCCCGTCAGCTTCTCCTCACCCAATGCCAATGACTTACATGTCTCTGCCTATATGCGCATGTAGGCAGAGATTTGTCAATCCAGGACAGTGATCGGACAGAAGCTGCCGGGGACCTGCTTATTCAACTAGTCTAAAGCACTGCTCGTTTTCTGGCGGCTATTCTCTTAAATACCCCAGCATTTCTACGTAAAATATACCTTGCAGAGATTGTGCAGCCACAATCTGAAATAAGCTGCCCACAGATTGGGCAGCATGTATCATCTGTGAGGTGTACTTTAAATCCAGCTAGATGGGAAGTAGCTAGAGGGGCACTTTTTGGACACTTTATATTGACCAGGCAGTTTATAAACTTATATATTTATTTGTTTATTATGCTTTGCTTATATAGCGCTTTACAGACATCATCACTGTCCCCATTGGGGCTCACAATCTACATTCCCTATCAGTATGTCGGTAGAGTGTGGGAAGAAACCGGAGAACTCACGCAAACATGGGGAGAACATACAAACTCCTTGCAGATGTTGTCCTTGGTGGGATATGAACCCAGGACCCCAGTGCTACAAAGTAACAGCGCTAACCGCTGAGCCACCCAATATATTTTCTTAGACTTTTTTCAACACTACAGAGTAAAACATAGTTGAGTGTATTCAGGGCACTGGTTGGTATATCAGACTGGCAGACTGACAGGTTCCCTTTAAATAATAGATGAGTAACCAGAGTGCTTAACCAGACTATTATAATTATGAAGAGGTTAATCGTAATCTAGCAGACAGTTCTAAAATCTCTTTATTCTTCCATTCGTACTTAGCCTACTGAGTAAAATTAGATATTTTTTTTGCACAGAAGTAGCCCGTTGATAACATGCAAATATAAAATGTATTTTTTTTTATTTTTCATAACCTCTCAAGTCTCCCAAGAAAGCAAAGAAGAGGGCAGAAGGGGCCAACTCCAACGTATTCTCCATGTTTGAGCAAACCCAGATTCAAGAATTTAAGGAGGTAAATGATGTGCGTAGGTAAATGGTACAGTCAGAATCTACTATACTGCTTTGGCTCTATGACATCAGATATCGACCAAAACTAGTGCTCGACTTCAGCGTCATAGAGCCACAGCAGTATTTTTCCACTAAAAAGTTGCCGATTCGCACATCTCTAGGTTTCGTCTATTTAAGGCATCCCTAGCTTCAGGTACCTTTAGAAAACTAGAGATGTGCGAATCGGACGACGTTTGAATTCGTGCAAATTTTTCATGGAAATTTGGGTCACAGGGAAGTTATTCCCTGCAATTTGATTGTTCCTTACCATGGTCAAAATAAAGTAGGATGTAAAAAAATAATACCTCACCACTCACCTGTCCTGCGGTCCCAACAGCTCACCGTCCGCTCCTCCACTCCTCTTCTTTTCTCATTTCCCTGTCACACACAATGCTCTCAACTGCTTCACTCGAGGCCCTGGCATCCAGTGCATCTAGACTTTAGACTTCACTGCGTGCAAGGATGTCAGAGGCCTAGTCATGCCTGAAGTACTGGCCTGGAATTAATTTTATGTTGTATTCATGCTATTGTTAAAAATTGTAAACTGGGATAAATAAAATGGCCTTGTTGACATCAGTTTTGACTAAGGTATGTGCTTGAGTCAAACACTCTTCATTCATGAAGAGGCATACACCTATTAATGATTCAGGAGCGTCGTAAAAGTGGCAGGCACCTCTGTGTGTGCCTCGCCACAAATCCTACTCCAATCCCTGCTGGAGTAAGATTTGTGGCGTAGTGAACGCTGCCTCTCATGAATTTGACGAGTGGTGGTCGTCTCGCCATCTGTTCCACTTATGCACAGCAAACTTTGTCTGAGTTAGGTGAAAATGAATGAGAACGCCAAAAGTCACCAGATTTTAGCGCAGCCTCAAGTTGCGCCAAAATGTTGCGACTTTTCAAAGCTTTTTATGTCAGAACACTGGAGTAAAAGCTTTGATGAATTGGAACCTATATCTTTTTGTGGGATTTATCTATTACTGTATATAACTCTTATTAGGCCCCACACATCCCATTATAGAGCACTGGACAAAGACCACACAGGTCAAATTCATCAAACATAGTAAAAAAAATACAAAATGCTTACAATAAAAATGATTGACTTCTATTTTATTCTTCTTAATTGAGGCTTTTACCATTATGGACCAGAATCGAGATGGGTTCATCGATAAAGAAGATCTCAGAGATACCTTTGCAGCTTTAGGTAATACAGGCTACATATGTATGTGTGTACATAGTCCACTCTCCTACTAAATATAAAGAAGCTTCTAAAATAACTTCAAAGCAAATTAGACACAGGCGGCTAGTACAATATCTGAGAACATGTTGCCAATAATATATGAGCAGTTTATGGAAATGATGCTACAAGCTAATCCTTCATTATTACATCCTGGATATACTGTCCATAAGTTATCTAAATGTCACACATACCACACTGCCATGTCCGCACATGAAACTGTAACGCTATCCACATAATTGTGTAGGATCCACAAGCCTCAATTGTCATTGGAGAGAATACAGCTGTTATCAGAGTTAGTGATAGATAAAAATAGCGGGTTTATTTTACTTAAGGCAAACTCGTAAGTATTTGCTAACTGGGGGAGTAACATCCATTTAAAGAGGACCTGTCATGTCTCCCGATATTTCTGCTTAAGAATCAAAATTCCAAAACCTATTTTCTTAAAACCCAACATTTTGGTGTTCTTCTGTTTATTCCTCTTGATGATCGCTGACTACATTAACAATTAGGTGATATTAATTATAGGTGTATCCACGCTAAGGCTGGGGTCAGAGAACCGTGTGTTCTCCATCCCAAAAATCAGTCCGATTATGCTAAGGGTTAGCTCACACAAGTGTATAAAAATCGGTCCGATTTTCATCCAGAAAAGTTGGACAAGTGGAATCTGTATGGTTTACTTTTTGTCATGCAAGTGTAAGATTATTTTATTAAACTCTGATCCATATGTGATCCGTATGACGTGTTTTTAACATCACCTTTTACATACTATATTACTAAGTTTATGTAAACTTAAAAGCTAGTTGACAAAGATAATAAAGCATTCATACATAAAGATATAGATAGATGTTTAACCTAATAAATAAATAAATTAGAAATATGACTTGCTGTCCCCACTATTTTATGAAACCATCAAAGGTAAATCAGACAGCTGTAAGCTGATATTATCATGCTGAGAAGGTCCATGGTTATTGGGTCCTTTCCTGCCTAAAAATACCAGCCCTCAGTCACCCCAAAAGAGGCACATCACGAGTTGCTCCAAGTCTGATGCTTCGCCATCGCTCTTCCTGACTGCCTTGGTGCGTTGGCAATAGAGGTAATGGAGTTTGGGGTTGATATAAGCTGTAAACTGTTCAAAAACCCGCTGACATCAAGCCCTAGTGTTAGTAATGGAGAGGTGTCAGACACCCCCATTACTAACACAGTACTAAAAAGTAAAAAACATCCACTTAAAAATAGTTTAAGAAAACACTTCCCTGGTTCACCAATTTATTGTTAAACAAAAAAAAAAAACAAGTAGGTCCAATGTAATCCAAGGAATCCGACATAGTCCACAAATGGAAACCTGAAAAACATATAAAGAGAAAAATAAAAGCAAGACACTTCCCTCGCTCACCAATTTACAAAAAAAAAGTCCTACGCAGGTCCGACATAGTCCAAAGCCTATGGAGCATTGTTCTGAGACTCCATAGGCTTTTAGCAACAGCCACACGGCCAACAACTGTGAAGGGCAGTAACATTACTGACATCATAGCTCTTCACGTCACCTCATCCTGTGGAGCGCAGGTGACCCCAAGCCCCATTACCCCAACTGCCAACACACCAGGGTTATCGGGAAGAGTGACGGCAAAGTGCCAGTACCTCTTGTAATGTTCTACTTCTGGGGCAGCTGACGGCTGATATTTTTAGGCTGGTAAAGGTCCAATAACTATGCATCATATCAGCTGTCTGCTTTACCTTTGCTGGTTTCATAAAATAGGGGGACCTCACGTCTTTTTTTTTAATGTATTTATTTATTAGGTTAAACAGTTGTAAGGCGCACAGGGCGTTAGTCATGGCTGAGGGGCTGCTGTGTTCCCACCCTCTGGCACCACACTAGTAAATAATGTCCCATCTCCCTTGTGCATTGTATGAATTAGATTACACATCACTAACCCTGCGTTCCTGGTTCTTGGATCAGCTGCACATTGAATAGGAGATAATTGATCCTTTTCAAACAAGTGAACTTTGCTGAATATTCCAACTTCCAACTTAGTTACAGCACGATATGATGTTACAGTCACATGTTTTTCAGCTTCAGTTATCCCATTCTGGTCTGGCACCCCTGGCCCCTGAAATATTCTGTCTGGCTCTGCAGCTTTCATGGGTTCCGACCCATTTTCCTGACACAGTTGCTTTCCTGTGCTTTTCAGCCCTCTGGGCATGAACTCCACAAGTTCAGTTCTCCTATCTAATCTCTTATCTCTATCTGGCTAAATCCAGGAATTGTTTCCCAATATAACTATCCTTGCCCCTCTCAAACTGGGGCTGTTCCTGGATGCTTTAATTGTTCCTATGCTGGACTTATCTATTTCCTGCTTCTACTGTGCCCTCCACTGCACTTTCCCATTCCTATCTATATCTAAGGGTACCGTCACACAGTGGCATTTTCATCGCTACGACGGCACGATTCGTGACGTTCTAGCGATATAGTTACGATCTCGCAGTGTCTGACACGCAGCAGCGATCAGGGACCCCGCTGAGAATCGTACGTCGTAGCAGATCGTTTGAAACTTTCTTTCGTCGCTGGATCTCCCGCTGTCATCACTGGATCGTTGTGTGTGACAGCGATCCAGCGATGCGTTCGCTGGTAACCAGGGTAAACATCGGGTTACTAAGCGCAGGGCCGCGCTTAGTAACCCGATGTTTACCGTGGTTACCAGCGTAAAAGTAAAAAAAAAAAAATGTACATACTCCCCATCTGATGTCCGTCAGGTCCCTTGCCGTCTGCTTCCCGCTCTGACTGTCTGCCGGCCGGAAAGTGAGAGCAGATCACAGCGGTGACGTCACCGCTGCACTCTGCTCTCACTGTACGGCGGCACTCAGTCAGAGCGGGAAGCAGACGGCAAGGGACCTGACGGGCAACAGATGGTGAGTATGTACGGTTTGTTTTTTTTTACTTTTACGCTGGTAACCACGGTAAACATCGGGTTACTAAGCGCGGCCCTGCGCTTAGTAACCCGATGTTTACCCTGGTTACCAGCGAACCTCGGCATCGTTGGTCGCTGAGAGCGGTCTGTGTGACAGCTCTCCAGCGACCACACAACGACTTACCAACGATCACGGCCAGGTCGTATCGCAGGTCGTGATCGTTGGTAAATCGTATAGTGAGACGGTACCCTAACACTCTATCATATCTCTAAATCTATTCTCAAGACCTAATGTTACAATCTGCTTGGCTGGATCCCTTGAGATGTGTGCGCAGAAATCGAATGCCATACTGATGGTCCGTGTGTCGTCCAATTATTTCTCGCACCCATAGACGTGCATTGGCGAGTCTTGTCTGATTTACGCATCTATCCACAGCATGCTGCTTTATTTATTTTTTTTATCCTCACGCTGAATACAGGTGAGAAAAAAAGAGCCGATCTGCACAGCCTCATTGAGTAACATTGGTCCAAGTACAATATGATTTTTTATTGGATTGCACTAGTCCAATTTATACGCAAGTGTGAGTGATCCCTAAACACTCTGATTAGACTCAGTGTGTGATCCGATTTTCTCGAATGTGAAGAATAAAAACAAAACATCAATAGGGGCGGATGTGCAGTACCTACTATCAGGACACTATCAGGAGACTGAGCAGCTCCAAAATCAAGCCATTTCGACTGGCAGCGCTGTAAGGGGCTCGACCAGGGCCGTAGTCCTGGCCGAACACTCTGGTACATCAGTGCCTGGTCTCCCAATACATAAAAACATTGTCCATCACTTTGTGTACCTGTGGCTCCATTCTCTGCACTGTCAGGGTCACCTCTGTTTTGCTGTGAGTTCCCTTCAGTCGGTGTAATAAAGATTGATACACAGTCCTTTTCAAGTTTCAAATAACTTTACAGTTAGCTTTACACAGCACATCCATATTCCTCACAGCATTTACAACAGAATTCGCATTACACATCTCTTCTTTCCTTGCACATTCATTGCTGTCACATAACACATACCAGGGTCGGACCGTGCCGCACGATTCCTCAGTGTCCTCCCAATTCAGCTCTGCTACGGTTAGGCCTTCCTTAGTCTGTTTCACCCCAGACAAGAGAGTTTCCATCTCCGAAGCTAGTCACCTCCTGGTGATTGTCCTGCCCTTCAGTATTGTACTTTGTCGTGACCCATCGTCCTGTTTCAGGGTCGCTGCTTCTGGAAGCTCCCCCGGCAACCGTTTTGCCCTGGTACTGAGGTTATCCGCCCAAGCTATAAGCTGCCACATCTTAGGGCTACCTGTCTTGTCTTTCTCCTTTCCTGTTGCTTTACTGGCCTCTGCTGTTCTGGCCCGATGCTGTGGATGGCTGGGCTCTCTCTATTAATAAAAGAATGTTGCTTGGTAACTGCTATTGTCCTGGGCACTTAAGCCTGTGTGGACTATTCGGGCACCTGGGCCTTCTAACTCAAATGAGGAAGTGCTCCCTCTCTTAGCTGCAGCTTACCCCTCCTACATTTAACTGTTTACTAACTGGTTTCACTATACTACTGTATATTACATATACTATAACGCCCCAATCTAGTGGCTAAATTTGGGTACTACACTGTACTTACTTACTAAATACTTACAGTAGTAAATATGTACATAGCAGCAACAGTAAATACATACAACATGGGACATTTTACAATATCAGTAATAAAACATTACATCAAACAGAGCATGTGGTAAGAAGCAAGGACATAATACATCCCCTTACAGCGCCACCACTGCCACCAAAAACAGCTAATTAGTGGGGTTGCCGGGTGTCGGACCCCCAACCAATGAAACATTGATGACTTGTCCTAAGGATAGGTCATCAATGACAAAATAGTGGATACCTCTTTAAGGGCACAAACGTACAACACTTCCACCTAATGAATGACATATAGCTATTATATTATTGTGCTCACATGCTTTTGTCTTGAAAGGGCGTTTGAATGTAAAAAATGAAGAACTGGAAGAAATGTTAAAAGAAGCTCCAGGACCAATCAATTTTACAGTGTTCTTAACAATGTTTGGAGAGAAGCTGAAAGGTTTGTATTTTATAATTTGTACCAAGAATCTTAGATGTATGTGTCCAAGTTTTCTAAAATGCTAGCAAGAGGAGTTATTACTAGAATGCCAAAAACTTGCCTAGCGATATCTTTTAGAAATATGCCCATCCTTAACTACAGAGCTAAATATTTGGGCTATAACTCTAAAAGCCTCCTTTACCTAATGATTTATTACTAGCATGAAATACACACACTATTGTTCAAATACAATAGATACAATTAAAAATGTAGCACTTGTTTGTAACCCCAAATTAATGCAACAAACAATGCCATATGTTCAAATAAATTGATTAAAATACTACACTTCAAAAATTTCAGATATCTTTACACATGTACCTTCACTTGAATGGGGCTGAATTGCAATTTTATGCAAAGCAGCTGGTTAGGAGTGTAGCAAAGTAAATAAATTCTCTAAGGACCTGCACCCCCATTCATTTAAAGAGTAACTGCAGGATTAAGGGTCCCGAAGAGCTTGTGGGAAAAGCAGCTGTGGCCCTGGTGACAAACACAGTTGCGGTGTGTTTTCTTTTATACAAAGGTGAATAGAGAAAAACATACTGCAATTACAATGAGTATAAGGTGCAGAACAAAAACTTGCACTATTCTCACTGTGGCAGAATACAGATCTATGGTAAAACGCACTGTAACACTTAGAGTGGCTACAAAAAGTCTACGCACCCCAGTTGATTTGTCAGGTTTTTGTCATTTTGTCATGTAGGTAAATTATTCCAAGAAGAATTATTTCAGAACTTTTTTCACCTTTAATGTCACCCTTTATCAAGAGTTCTTTTTATTATCTTAAACATATTATATAAGTAATACAACCAATAATATGAAAACCATACAATGGCATAAAAATTTTGGGTTCAAAATTACAATTATTGTGAACAGTTAAGCAAGTTGAAGATGGAATGATCGCTAAAAGGGTTAAAGTCACAGATGACACGTTTCCTTTGTATTTTAGGCAAAAAAAAATATTATTTCATCTTTTACATTTCAAAAATTACAAAAAGGAAAATGGGAAGATGCAAAAGTTTGTGCACCCTGCACGGTTAGTACCTAGTAGCACCCTATTTTGCAAATAGCATAGCTTGTAAACACTTTTTGTAGCCAGCTAAGTCTTTTAGTTATTGTTTGAGGGATTTTCATTCATTCTTTCATGGAAAATTCTTCCAGTTCTGTGAGATTCCTGGTATGTCTTGCATGCACTGCTAGTTTGAGGTCTAGCCACAGATTTTCAACAATGTTCAGAACAGAGGACTGTGAGTGCCATTGTAAAACCTCCAGCTTGCACCTTTTGAGGTAGTCTGTTGGGGATTTTGACAAGTGTTTAGGATCATTATCCATTTGTAGAAGCCATCTTTTTTCAGTTTCAGCTTTTTTACAGATGGTGATATGTTTGCATCAAGAATTTGTTGAAATTTTATTGAATCCACTCTTCCCTCTACCCGTGAAATGTTCCCGTGCCATTGGCTGCAGAACAACCCCAAAGCATGATTGATCCATCCCATGCTTATTGGTTGGTGAGATGTTCTTTTCCTGAAATTCTGTGCCTTTTTTCTCCACACATACCTTTGATCTTTGTGGCCAAACAGTTCTATATTAACCTCATCGGTCCACAAGACTTGTTTCCAATATGCTTGAGGCTTGTTTAGGTGTTCTTTTGCATACTTCTGACAATGAATTTTATGGTGAGGACGCAGGAGAGGTTTTCTTCTGATGACTTTTTCATGAAGGCCATATTTGTGCAGGTGTTTCTGAACATTAGAACAATGTACCACAACTCCAGAGTTTGCTAAATCTTTCAGAAGGTATTTTGCAGTGAAATGAGGGTTCTGATTTGCCTCTCTGACAATCCTATGTGCAGCTCTCACTGAAATTTTGCTTCGTCTTCCAGACCTTGACATGACCTCCACTGTTCCTGTTAACTGCCATTTCCTAACTACATTTCAAACAGAGGAAACAGCTAGGCAGCTGCTTAGAAGAATCTATGGCTGAGTTTTTATAAAACTGGGAAATTTGCATCAACTGGCCTTTCCTAACAATGATAGTGAACAAGCCACAACCCAGGCTAATTAAGGTCTGAAACCTTGGTCAAAGTTATCTGTGCACACACATCTCCGAGGGTGCCCACACTTTTGCATCGGCCCATTTTCCTCTTTGTAATTTTTAAAATGAAAAAAATGACAATTGATATATATTTTTTTGCCTAAAATACAAAGGAATTGTGTCATCTTTAACTTTAGACCTTTTAGAGATCATTTCATCTTCAACTTGCTTAACTGTTCATTTTGACCAGGGCTGCCCAAACGTTTACATGCCACGGTAACCTAGAAATGTAGGAAAAAGGGAAACTGGGAAGGGGAGGAAAGAAATCTAGTCAAATTTAATGTCACTCATAATCTGTACAACTGAATTAAAAAATAAACAGAAATCTTGCTGAGTGGAAAAAGAAAAATAAAGTACTAAAATAATGTGGTTGCATAAATATGTAGGCCTTTAAACTAATACTTTGTTTAGGTATCATTTGAATTTATGGCAGCATTCTGTCTTTTTGGGCCGAAGTCTATCAGTATGGCACATCAAGAATAAGCTATTTTAGCCTACTCTTCCTTGCAGTAGAGTTCCACATCTGTCAGATTGAGAGGGCATCTCCTGAGTACAGCCCTCTTCGGGTCAAAGCACAGATTTTCAATTGGATTCAGGTCTAGGTTGTGGCTGGGCCATTCCAAAACTTTGACCTTCTTCTGCTGAAGCCATTCTTTTGTTGATTTGGAGGTATGCTTAAGGGTGTTGTTGTTGAAATTGCTCTTCATCTTCAGCTTTAGCAGAGGCCTGAATGTTTTGATGCATAAATGACTGATATTTGGAACTGTTCAGAATTCCCTCCACCTTGACTAAAGCCCCAGTATCAACTGTTGAAAAACAGTCCTAAAGTATAATTCTGCTTCCACCATGCTTCACTGTGGGTATGTATGTTCTTTTGGTGATGTGCAGGATTGGTTTTGCATCAAATATATCTTTTTGCTTTATGGTCAAAAAGTTCAGTCTTGATCTCATAGTAACATAACATGTTTTCCCATGTACTTTTGGCAGATTGGATGTAGGTTTTGGCAAAACATAGCTTGACTTGGATAGATAGTTTTTTTTATTTGGTAATAATAATCTTTAATAATAATCTTTATTTTTATATAGTGCTAACATATTCCGCAGCGCTTTACAGTTTGCACACATTATCACCGCTGTCCCTTATGGAGCTCACAATCTAAATTCCCTAACAGTATGTCTTTGAAATGTGGGAGGAGACCGGAGAACCCAGAGCAAACCCATGCAAACAAAGGGAGAACATACAAACTCCTTGCAGCTGTTGTCCTTGGTGGGATTTGAACCCAGGACTCCAGTGCTGCTAGGCTGCAGTGCTAACCACTGAGCCACCATGCTGCCCCTTCTGTCTTGCCACACTACCCCACATTCCAAACATGTGAAGAATATGTGAGACTGTTGTCACATGCAGTGCACAGCCAGTACTTGTCAGAAATTCATGCAGCTCCTTTAATATTGCTGTAGACCTTTTGGCAGCCTCCCAAGCAAATTTTCTTCTCACCTTTTCATTAATTTTTGAGAGATATCCAGTTCTAGGTGTAGCAACTCTTGTCCACTTATTGATGACGGTTTTCAGTGCTCCATGGTATATTTAATGCCTTGGAAATTGTTTGGTACCTTTGTCTTGACTGATAACTTTCAACAAAGAGATTCCTTTGCTGTTTTGTAAGCTGTTTATGGAGTGCTCACCAGGGAACTGGGAGGACTTGGTACCGGGCCGGTTCTTAAGGGGAAAGTGGTCACGGCAGCAGTGACCCGGTCCGTGGCCCTGGGCATCCAGTAAAAGAGTCAATGAAATAAAAAGGGAATTGTAAATGTTCGTGATGCCATCTGTGGTATTCGGCAATAAAGGTGTTAGCCGCCGCTGCTTAAAGAGACCGCTGGGGCTGATGGTGATGCAGCAGAGTTGGTACAGCTCTCCACAGGTAGAGCTTTAGTCCCAGGGCACTTAGATTGTAAAAGATGGAGATGCTGATGGTGGATGTAGTGCAGGGTGGATGGCGCAGTAAATAAGTGTGAAGACACAGCAGCGTGAAGTTTTCAATGCTTTACTCAGTTCTTAGTTGCCCCAGCCGGGGTGATGTATCCTCTGAGTATGTGGGCCAGCCAGCTCTCAAGCAATTTGGGTACCCTTTACAGAACCCTCTTTCTTATGTCCTTTCCTGGCTGTTTCTCTGCGCTGGCTTCGCCTCTCCTGCCTTGCGCCTGCCACACAGTGTCCCAAGCCAGCAGCCTCGGATCTTGTCGGGCAGCAAGCTCTAAGTCCCCCTGGATCCTATATGGCTGTTTTTTCAGCGAATGTGTGCAGATGTGGCTGTGCTTCTTGCAAAAGCCACAGCTTCCAGTTATCTAGCTGAGTCCTTAGTTTCTCCACTAGAATGGGGCCGGTCCCGACTGTGACCTGGTCCCTCCACCTGACGATGGTCAGCGAGAATGCGAACCCCACAGGTGGACTTATCATTACCGTGCCTCTAGGACACCTTCCTTCTCTTCTTTCAGTACTTTCACTTTCCTTCAGCTTTTTCTCTCTCTAGCTCCCTCTGACAGGGGGCTCCTTTTCAGCACGTCTGTTTCTTTTCACTTCCTCTCACTTACTGACTAACTTTCTAGATCTTTCCTGACTCCACCTTCTTTTTCCATGACATCTCTGCTTTTTCCACCAACATCTTCTACCTATTAACCCTCTCCAGACTGGAATGAGGCCATCCTTCCTAAGGGTACACCCAGATGTCCTGACTGAAGTGTCTAGTGTTGGATGCTGGTATTAGGGTTCTGTGCAGTGCCCCTCCTTACCTGAGAGTGGAATAGCACATTTATGCACCATTACTGTAAAATGTAACTAAGAAAATGTCAAGAAAATTCTACTAGAACAGCTAAACTGTAGGATTAATCAAAATCACTCTAAATGATGATAGCTGTGAACTCACTATGTAACATGAGCATAAATGTGATTGACTATTTCTGATCACGACTACATCCCCAATTATAAGAGAGAGGATGCTCAGATTTATGAAACCACATTTTTTTTATTTTGTTATTTCTATCTTCCCCTTCAAAATGACGTCAGTTTGTTTCTCAATTGAATTGTGCAGATTATGGATGACATTAAGGTGAAAAATGTTCTAAGATGGCTCTTCTTGGTATGATATTTTGACATGACAAAAACTAGGCATTTTAACAAGGGTTCGTAAACCTTTTATATCCACTGTATTTTCTGCATGAAGACAGCAAATAGATTAAATAACCCTAATACAAAATGTCTCCAAAAATGTAGCTGCGGGTCTCTTGACTGGAACTTGAGAGCCTCATAGGTATATGAGGTCAGGTCAGGAGATCCTTGGTCAGTCTGTGCATCAAGGTCCATTCTCGGTCTTTGTTTTTCATTGCACATAGCTACTTTTATAAAGCTAGATTAGTATATCGTAAGGCTGGGTTTTCACTCTCCAGATGGTAAATGCATCTGAAACCATGTCTGCATGTGGTGGCCAATGAGTGTTTCATAATGAGGGTAATGCCTTCTTGATGTGGATGCTGTAGTCTGAATGTCAAAACCTACTGTGTACAATTGATAGAAGTGCTCCAGCTTTGCATATTTTGTGTTCCTATGATGTATTTTAATAATAAAAGGTAATTATTTAAATTTGCAGGAGCCGATCCAGAGGAAACAATTCTAAATGCTTTCAAAGTGTTCGACCCTGAAGGCAGTGGCCTTCTTAAATCAGATCAGTAAGTACAGGTGACTGCAGAGCTGCTGTGCTGGGACCAATTTCTACGCTGTCTTTAAATTCTTTCTTATGTTTTATTTTTAGCATAAGAGAAATGCTGATGACACAGGCTGAGAGGTTCTCAAGTGAAGAGGTGCAATTTTCAGCTCATTTACTGTACTTATGTGTGACAGAATAATCAATTTAGAATATTCAGCTTATTTGGGGTTTTAAGAGTGAATATACCGTGGTGGGTTTAATAATGTCAGAATTTCTTGTCTTTATCTCGAAATAGAAAATTAATGTTCTCTGCTTGGGGCTTTTCTGTTACATAGAGCTGCACCTAAGAGAACATTTGATTGGGCTTCATGTAACAGCACATTTACCTGGTGCCCATTATATGTGCAGTCGAGGAGATAGCAGAGTGAAGTGTCCAACTATCTCCATTAGTCTCATAGACATGGATAGAGTAGTGGAGGTCATGGAGAGCCATGATACTCCCTTCAATCCTGACGAAAGTGAGGAGGAAAAGGGGATCAGGACCCATATTTTTGCGATCAATGGGGGACCCCTAGAGATCAAGCATTTATCACCTATTCTGGGTAGGTAAGTAATAAATCTCTTTCATGAGAAAACTCTTTAAGGGTGTGAGTCTTTGAAGCTGAAATAGAATGGAAATTCTACAAAATAATCCTCCCTAATTGGGAGTTTCTACAACAAAAACTCTGCAAAAAGACTCTTTTTAGGCAGTCAGAATCATAATTTTTCATATGAAAGATACTTCAACTTTTCTCTTTGCGCTTTGTAAAGCTAAAGTATCTTTTAATTATAGCATTTTTAATCATATTTTGAATGCATTTTTGATGTTGAAGGTTTTTTTTTCCAGTGTTTTTGGGGCATCTTTCTACTGCCATTTTCCAAACTTTTTTTATTGTAATTAATTCCTGTTGGATGCAAAACTAGTCAGGGGACCCTTTAAAAAAAAAAAACTATTGTTACAATTTTTGCAGAAACACCAGTAGATGTATACATTTCTTGACTTTCTTTTGTCCTTTATTTTTTAAAAGGTGGACCAGATGTTCACAGCTTTCCCACCTGACGTGACTGGAAACTTAAACTACAAAAACCTTGTGCATATTATCACCCATGGTGAAGAGAAAGAGGAATAAACAATAGTCTTGACTTTGCTTACTATCCTGTTAGTATTGTTTTCATTACTCTCACAAACCCCTATGACTTACAGCTCTGGCAAAAATTAAGAGACCACCACATCAAAACCCTGTCATGGGCAGCCCAATCTCCAGACCTGAACCCCATTGAAAACCTCTGGAATGTAATCAAGAGGATGATGGATAGTTACAAGCCATCAAATTAAGAAGAACTGCTTATATTTTTGCACCAGAAGCAGTGTGAAAGACTAGTGGAAAGCATGCCAAGATGCATGAAAGCTGTGATTAAAAATCATTGATTTCTGAACTCTTCCTGAGTTAAAACATTAGTATTGTTGTTTCTAAATGATTATGAACTTGTTTTCTTTGCATTATTTGAGGTCTGAAAGCATCGGGTTTACCATTTCTCCTTTTCAGAAAAGAAATACTAAATTTATTGCTTGGAAATTTGGAGACGTTGTCAGAAGTTTATAGGATAAATGAACAATTTACATTTTACTCAAAAATATACCTATAAAAAGAAAAATCAGACAAACTGAATATTTTGCAGTGGTCTCTTACTTTTTGCCAGAGCTGTAGGACATCATGAACAATCTGTGGGATTTTTAATAATGGTTGGAAATCTCTGACATTTACTAAGGGACATTTTACCTAAGAGACAAGTCTCACAAAATCAATAAAATGTGAACATTTGTGTGACAGGTCATAAATTAATAAATCATATTTCTACACCTCCATTCTACAGTGCCTTGAAAAAGTATTCATAGACTGTAAACATTTCCACAATTTTTATGTTTTCCCACAAACTTATATGTATTTCATAAGGATTTTATGTGATATACCAACACAAAGTAGCAAGTATTTGTGAAATCTAAAGGAAATCACATATGGCTTTCTAATTATTTTAAAAATATAAATCTGAAAATTGTGACGTGCATTTGCATTCTAATACCCCTAAATAAAATCCTGAATGACCAATTGCCTCCAGAAGTCACATAAAACGTAAATTGAGTCTATCTCTGTGTAATTTATTCAAAGTATAACTACAGCTAGCTATTCTGTGAAGGCCTCAGAGGTTTGCTTGAGAAAATTAAGGATCAAACAGCATCTTTTAAACCAAGGAACACACCAGACTGGTCAGGGATAAAGTTGTGAAGAAAAGTAAAGCAGAGTTAGGTTATAGAAAAAAGCCCAAACACTGAACATCTCACGGAGCACTGTTCAATTCATCATCCAAAAATGGAAGGCGTATGGCACAACTGCAAACCTACCAAGGCATGACTGTCCTCCTAAACTGACATCCCAAGCAAGGAGAGCACAATTTAGAGAAGCAAGAAGCAAACAAGAGACCCACTGCCCCTTTTGAGGAGCTGCAGAGATCCAAAGCTCAGGTGGGAGAATATATTCACAGGATACTTAGTTGTATACTCCACAAATATGGCCTGTATTTAAGAGTGACAAGAAAAAATACATTTTTGAAAGCAAGCCATAAGAAGTCCAGTTTGCAGTTTGCAAAAAGCCATGTCGGGGACACAGCTAGCATGTGGAAGAAGATGATTTGGTCAGATGAGACCAAAGTATAACTTTTGGGGCTAAATGCAGAATGCTAGGTATGGCGGAAAACTAACACTGCACATCACCCTGAAAACACCATCCTGACAGTCAAACATGGTGGGGATGCTTTTCTTCAGCAGAGACAGGGAAGCTGGTCAGAGTTGATGGGGACATGGATGGAAGTAAATACAGAGCAATCGTGGAGGTAAACCTGTTAGAGGCTGCAAAAGATTGGGGCATAAGTTCACCTTCCTGCAGGACAACAACCCTAAACATACTGTCAGAGCTACAATGGAATGGTTTAGATCAAAGCATACTCATGTGTGAAAAAGCAGTCCGAGTCCAGACTAACATACCATTGAGAATCCATGGCAAGGCTTCAGAATTGCTGTTTACAGATGCCTCTGTCCCATTTTATTGACCTAAAGATAGTTTGGAAAGAAGAATGGGCAAAAATATCATTCTCTAGACGTGCAAAGCTGGTAGAGGCAGACCCCAAAAGACTTGCAGCAGTAATTGCAGCGAAAGATAGTCTTACAAAGTTTTAATTCAGGGGGGATGAAAACAAATACACATCACAATTTTCAGATTTACATTTTTTAAATATTTAGAAAACCATTTATTATTTCCTTTACACTACACAAATACTTGCTACTTTGCATTAGTATATCACATAATATTCCAATAAAATACATTTAAGTTTGTGGGTATAATGTGAAAAAATGTGAAAAAGTTTACTGGGTATGAATACGCTGTCAAGGCACTGCACATATTTCATCATTGAATATTTTGATGAAGATATTCCAATATTTATCAGCCTGGAAAACAAAGAAAAGCTAAATTAGAAAATGTACTTCTAATACCCATTGTACTTGATAGATATGTCTTACGACCTATGACGTATAAGCACGTCATAGGTCACCTCCCTCTTTTTGATGCGGGCTCCAGTGCTGAGCTTGCATCTTTTCCAGCTCCGTGGCCGGCGTTCGTAGCAGATGAGCATTTCTGCTACACATAGCAGAGCTTCAGCCCTGCTATGTGTAACACAGTCAATCAGGAGATCACAGATTCAAGTCTCTGAAGGAGTCTATTAACCCCTTAAGCCCCGAAGGTGGTTTGCACTTTAATGACCGGGCCAATTTTTACAATTCTGACCACTGTCGCTTTATGAGGTAATAACTCTGGAACGCTTCAATGGACCCCGATGATTTTGAGATTTTTTTTTGTGACATATTTATCTTCATGATAGTGGTAAAATGTATTTGATATTACCTGCGTTTATTTGTGGAAAAAAATGGAAATTTGGTGAAAATTATTGAAAATTTAGCAATTTTCCAACTTTGAATTTTCATGCCCTTAAATCACAGAGATACGTCACACAAAATACTTAATAAGCAACATTTCTCACATGTCTAGTTTACAACAGCACGATTTTGAAACCAACATTTTTTTTGTTAGGTTAGGTTAAAAGTTGACCAGCGATTCCTCATTTTTACAACAAAATTTACCAAAATCATTTTTTTTAGGGACCACCTCACATTTTAAGTCACTTTGAGGGGGTCTATATGATAGAAGATACCCAAAAGTAACACCATTCTAAAAACTGCACCCCTCAAGGTGCTCAAAACCACACTCAAGAAGGTTATTAACCCTTCAGGTGCTTCACAGGAATTTTTGGAATGTGGAAGGAAAAAATAAACATTTACTTTTCTTTCACAAAAATTTTCCTTTAGACCTTATTTTTTTTTTTACTTTTGCAAAGGTAACAGTAGAAAATGGACCATACAATTTGTTGTGTAATTTCTCCTGAGCATGCCGATACCCCATGTGAGGGAGAAAAACACTGTTTGGGTGCACGGCAGGGCTCGGAAGGGAAGAAGCACCATTTGAAATTCTGAATGCACAATTTGCTGGAATAATTGGCGTACACCATGCTGCGTTTGGAGAGCCTCTGAGGTGCCTAAACAGTGGAAATCCCCCACAAGTGACATCATTTTGGAAACTAGACCCCTCAGGGAACTGTTCTAGATGTGTGGTGATCACATTGAACCCTCAGGTGCTTCACAGAAGTTTATAACGTTGAGCCATAAAAATTTCAAAAAATCTAATTTTCCCCACAAATATTTTTTTAGCACAAAATATTGCATTTTTATAAGGGTAACAGGAGAAATTGCACCATAGAATTTGCTGTGCATTTTCTCCTGAGTACGCCAATAGCCAATATGAGGGAGAAAACTATTGTTTGAGCGCACAGCAGGGCTCAGAAGGGAAGGAGTGTCATTTTACTTTTTGAATGTAAAATTTCCTGGAATCATTAGGGTATGTGCACACGTTGCAGATTTTGCTGCGGATCCGCAGCGGATTGGCTAGCTGCGGATTCGCCGCAGTTTTCCATGAGTTTACAGTACCATGAATTAAACCTATGGAAAACAAAATCCACAGTGCACATACTGCAGAAAAAAATGCGCAGAAACGTAGTGTTGTTTATTCCACAGCATGTCAATTCTTTGTGCGGATTTCGTAGCGGTTTACACCTACTCCTCAATAGGAATCCGCAGGTGTAAAACCGCAGATGGAATCCGCACAAAAACCGAGTAAAAACCGCAGTAAATCTGCGATTTACCTAAATCAGTGCGGAAAAATCCGCACACCATTCCACAACGTGTGCACATACCCTTAATCGATTTCATGTCCCATTTGGAGAGCCTCTGATGTACCTAAACAGTGAAAAAACCCCACAAGTGACCCCATTTTGGAAACTAGACCCCTCAAGGAATGTATTTTGATGCGTGATGAGCACCTTGAAAACCCAGATGTTTCACAGAAGTTTCTAACGTTGAGCTGTGAAAATAATAAAATCACATTTTCCTCACAAAAATGCTATTTTAGCCCCAAATTTTGCATTTTAATAAGGGTAACAGGAGAAATTACACCATACAATTTGTAGTGCATTCTCTCCTGAGTATGTCGATACCCCACATGAGGGAGAAAAATACTGATTCGGGGCACAGCAGAGCTCAGAAAAGGAGCGTCATTTGACTTTTTGAATGTCAAATTTCCTGAAATCAATAGCGGATGTCATGTGCCATTTGGAGAGCACCTGATGTGCCTAAACAGTGGAACCCCCCCACAAGTGACCCCATTTTGTAAACTAAACCCCTCAAGGAATGTACTTAGATGTGTAGAGAGCACATTGAACCCCCAGGTGCTTCACAGAAGTTTATAACGATGAGCCGTGAAAATAAAAAAAATCACATCTCCTGAGTATGCTGATACCCCATATGTGGGGGAATACTACTTTTGAGGCACAGCGCAACGCTCAGAAGGGAAGAGGCGCCATATTGGAGTTCAAATTTTGCTGGAATGGTTTGAGGGTGCCATTTCACATTGGTAGAGCCCCTGAGGTGCCAGAACAACACGCCATATATGTGAATTCATTTTACAAACTACACTGCAAAATGAATTCATCTATTGGTGCAGTGATCATATTGACAACACATGTGCCTCACAGAATTTTATACCACTGAGCGGTGAAGAAAGAATAAATTAAATTTTTACTACTATAATGTTGTTTTAGCCCCAAGTTTTTAATTTTTTTAAGGGTTAATAGGATATTTTTTTAACAACAAACTGAGGCCCATTTTTTCCTGAGTGCGCCAATACCCAACAGGTAATCAGGAAATATTTTTCAGGCACATTGCAAAGCTCAGAAGGCAAGGAGCGCCAGATTTTACTGTTATGGTTTGCAGGTGCCATGACCCACTGAGAGAGCCCAAGAGGTGCCAGAACAGCTCCAAATTTAACATTTTCACACAAGAAGTGGATAGAAATGGCACAGTGGCTCAGTGGTCAGCACTGCAGCCTTGCAGCACTGGAGTCCTGGGTTCAAATCCCACCAAGGACAACATCTGCTCTCCCTGTGTTTGCGTGGGTTTCCTCCGGGTACTCTGGTTTCCTTCCACATTCCAAACACATACTGATAGGGAATGTAGATTGTGAGCCCCAACGGGGACAGCAATAATAATGTTTGCAAACTTTAAAGCGCTGCGGAATATGTTAGAGCTATATGAAAATAATAATAATTATTATTATTATTCAAAATGGCACCAAAATTTGTCCCACAATTTCCACTGAATGTGGCCATACCCCATATGTGGCTGTACAGTACTACTTAGCCATTCCGAGAAACTCGAGAGGAATGGAGCGCTATTTGCCTCCTGGAGTGCAGATTTTCCTAGAATAGTTTGCGGACTCCTTATGCAGAGCCCCTAATTGCTAGAAGAGCAGAATCCCCCCTTAAGTGACCCCATTTTGGAAACTATACTCTTTGGGAAATGTATCTACAGGTGTAGTGACGATTTTGACTCCATGGGTATTTTCCAGGAACAAGCAGCAATGAATGTTTCCAAGTGAAAATTGCAAACTGCCATTGTAGTGACCAGTATGCTGTAGTGACCAGTACGTTGCAGTCACTAGTACATTATGCCCAGCCTGTGCTTCTGGTGACATGCACCCATAAGTTAGGTGGGTTCTCATCACTTCAGAGATGCCAAATGTGAATGCAATATGTGGGGGGCATTTGGATTTGAGAGTGGAGAATTTGCTGAATTTATTTTGGTGGATGGGGAGCTTGGAATTTTTTTCCCATTTTCCAGTATACTATATGGTAAAACCAATGGTGTTTTTCAAAAGTTCAACTCATCATGCAAAAAACAAGCCCTAACATGGCCATACTGATGGAAAAATAAAAAAGTTATGGCTCTGGGAAGAAGGGGAGCAAAAAACGTAAATGCAAAAATGGAAAATCCCAAGGTGGTGAAGGGGTTAAAAGTGACAAAGCTATACAGGCCACATTAGTCATGACTACACCTACGGATTTAGCATTCTGGCTATCACAGTAATGTGGTGCAATAGAACTATGAGTCCCCTGAATTAAGCACCTGGCCATGATTGCTGTGGTCCCTATAGATGTTGTCCCTTAGACTTGTCAGCAGCACAACATGAGGGAAATTTCTCTGCCCTTTGAGGTGACAGGATCGGTGGAAATTTTAATTGACACCTTAACACTATACTCTGCACCCATTTAAACTTAATTAGCAGTCTGACCCAGAATATTATAGAAATAGAGACTTGTGCTCCATGAATGGGTCTTCTCAAGAACCCTCACACCAATTGGCCCATGTAAACATGCTAGTCATCATTTGACAAACTCATTTGTTGGCCACATTACACATTTGCTAAACTGATACAAGGAATGTACACAATACTTGAAGATGAAACTGTTACTTACCTCTCCTATCTCTAGTGCCAGGCTCTCTATCATCATCCTGGCTTTGTTCTTGCTATAACGATGATGATAAACATGGAGCATAGTGTTAGGAAGGTAGGGGGCCATGGGCCTCATAAAATTTAATGTCAACCTGTATAAGAAAAAGACTCCAAATCAAAGCATGATTCCGTCAAAAAATAAAGTCACATATACTTATAATGTTTGGATAAAATACATGTCACTTCATTAAATAGCAAAAATTACGTTTAACAATACAGTTAAAAAATTAGGAAAGGGAGGCCAGGTAAGGACTCGAATAGAAATGGGCTCAGATATGGGCAAGAACAACTGATCAAAGATTGTAGTTGGATAAATGTAATAGAATGCAAAAATGGTAACATAATATTGCAAAAATATGTGCTAATAAAGAATTATCGCAATATAGACCAAGAGTAGTGGTCATAGGTGAAAGTACTAATACTAGCTATACTAGCTTGGACTGCACTAAACATGTTTATACAAGAGGTTACCCATGCTCAATCTGTCCCAAAGTGAGCACTGACCACTCCGAGCATTTTGCCTGTGCTTACTCTGGGGGACGTGTAGATACGGAAAACCACTGGTGAGTATCGTAGGATTTCTGAACACGGCGCATGTGCACAAGTGCCTGCTCCGGCGCGCATCACTTCCAAGCATCCTGGTGACACGGCGGGTCAAAGGAAAAATTTGCTGTGACATCAGCCAACCAACTGTATCCCAGACAGATGCCATCAGCGATGCACAACGTGAAAGGGCGGAATCAAGCTTGAGCATCAGTGGTGTCCACATTAGAAAAGAAAAGTAAGGGCAAAGCAGCCAGAGTTATGAATAGTGGTTGTCAGAAAGCTTATGGGCATCAGTAAATGCCACATTATGAATGGACCAAAAGATATATTGAAGTGTTCCTTGATGTTCCTTTGTACACAGTGCGCAACATAATTAAGAATTTTACAACCCATGGCATTGTAGCTTATCTCCCTGGAGTGGCAGAAAAAAACTGATGAAAGGTTGCAATGCAGGAAAGTCAAGATGATTGATAAGCAGCCCCAATCAACTTCCTAAGAAATTCAAGCTGTCCTGCAGGCTCAGGGTGCATCAGTGTCAGCACAAACTATCCATCAACATTTCAATTAAATTAGACACTATGGCAGGAGATCCAAGAGGACACCACTACTGACGTACTGACACAAAAATCTAGACTGCAAGACATCATGAAATCTGAATATTTCCAAAGAATTTTGGATCACAATGTAGTGTCCAGTGTCAGAAAGCGGGGTTTGTTGTACACATGTTTATTTCCTTTGTGTGTTTTGGAACAACACATAAAAACTGGAAAAAAGGCAAATTGCACATAATTTCACACAAAACACCAAAAAAGTGCCGAAAACAATTTGTTGGCACCCTCAACTTCATATTTGGTTCCACACCCTTTGGAATACATAACTGCAATCAATCACTTCCTATAACTATCAACAAGCTTCTTACACATCTCAACTGGAATTTTAGGGCCAGTCTTCTTTACAAACTGCTCCAGGTCTCTAATATTTGAAGGCTGCCTTCTCACAACAGCAATTTAAGATCTCTCCAGGTGTGCAATGGGATTTAGATCCGGTCTCATTGCTGGTCACTTCAGAACTCTCCAGCGCTTTGTTTTCATCCATTTCTAGGTGCTTCTTGAAATATGTTTGGGGTCATTGTCCTGATGGAAGACCCATGACCTAAGATGCAAACCCAGCTTTCTGACACTAAACACTAGATTGTGACCCAAAATCCATAGGTAATCTTCAGAATTAAAGGTTGCCGTGCTGAACGGCACTCACAGCATGAAGTATCGTCCTGTGTAAAGAATGGCCACTTGTCTGGCGATGTCCTCATTCACAGTCCAAAGATCCTTAGCAATGGGAGCGTCCTCCCTGAGGTTGCAGTCCCCCGGAAAAAACCCGCTGCCGTGGGTCAGCGTTGGCCACGGCCGATGGCGCCGCTGACAGCGTAGCGAGGTAAACGGGGGGGCGTGGTAAGATGGTGACGTCACCTGTCCGAAGCTGACGGACGTGTGCAGGGGCCAATCCCGACGCGTTTCGAGGGCAACGTCCCTCTTTCTCAAGGTATGGCGCTCCTCCACTGCCGCTGTTCTTATATAACTGCCCACGCTCCTGCAGCCTCATGATTTGACAGTGAATGACACATTTCGCCGGTCCCTGTCTACTTGACCTGGCCCATTATGAGCAACCAAAAGCTGCTTTCCAATGCCAAACTATGGGTACCCAAGAACCCAATGGTTCCAATTTATATACCTGTGGAGAATGTGATATCTATAAAACACAATCTTTATTTAATCTATAAATAAAAACAAGGATAATAAATAATATTAAAAACCATTATAAAAAAAAAAACACATAAAAGCTCACCTTAAACTGCCCATGTATATAAACATGTGCAGACTTAGAATGAGCCTATGGACAGCTGCAAAAATGCAAATGGTGCCATGATGCCAATTATAGGTTACTGGCAACGAGTATTATCCACCATTTATAAAAAATTAAACAAAATATATAAAATCAATAAAATTGTGCGGAACTTTATGAGACAACTGTGACCTCTCTGTTATCTCAAAGCTTACTATACCAGCACAAAGAACTTTAAAATATATCACGAGGACGCCAGAACATACTTTATATCAATACCAAAAGACCTTACAGAGCATACAGCTCAATCTCCTGATTCAGTCCCTTGGGGGCCAAAGTATCTAATGTGAAAATCCATTTGGATTCAATGCGGGACATACTCTTAATAAAGTCCCCTCCTCTCGGGTTTTTTTGTACCGTCTGGATACCACAAAACGAAAACCCTTCACAGGGGGAGAAGATGTACGTGGGTCGTACAAAAAGACGACTCAGAGACAGGATTAAGGAGCACCTGGATGGTATTTTGAAAGGATCTTTAATACACCCCCTGTCGCTGCATTTTGTTGAAAGACATAAGTGTTCAATCGAAGGGTTTTCGTTTTGTGGTAAGGGTAACAGGAGAAATTACACCATACAATTTGTAGTGCATTCTCTCCTGAGTATGTCGATACCCCACATGAGGGAGAAAAATACTGATTCGGGGCACAGCAGAGCTCAGAAAAGGAGCGTCATTTGACTTTTTGAATGTCAAATTTCCTGAAATCAATAGCGGATGTCATGTGCCATTTGGAGAGCACCTGATGTGCCTAAACAGTGGAACCCCCCCACAAGTGACCCCATTTTGTAAACTAAACCCCTCAAGGAATGTACTTAGATGTGTAGAGAGCACATTGAACCCCCAGGTGCTTCACAGAAGTTTATAACGATGAGCCGTGAAAATAAAAAAAATCACATCTCCTGAGTATGCTGATACCCCATATGTGGGGGAATACTACTTTTGAGGCACAGCGCAACGCTCAGAAGGGAAGAGGCGCCATATTGGAGTTCAAATTTTGCTGGAATGGTTTGAGGGTGCCATTTCACATTGGTAGAGCCCCTGAGGTGCCAGAACAACACGCCATATATGTGAATTCATTTTACAAACTACACTGCAAAATGAATTCATCTATTGGTGCAGTGATCATATTGACAACACATGTGCCTCACAGAATTTTATACCACTGAGCGGTGAAGAAAGAATAAATTAAATTTTTACTACTATAATGTTGTTTTAGCCCCAAGTTTTTAATTTTTTTAAGGGTTAATAGGATATTTTTTTAACAACAAACTGAGGCCCATTTTTTCCTGAGTGCGCCAATACCCAACAGGTAATCAGGAAATATTTTTCAGGCACATTGCAAAGCTCAGAAGGCAAGGAGCGCCAGATTTTACTGTTATGGTTTGCAGGTGCCATGACCCACTGAGAGAGCCCAAGAGGTGCCAGAACAGCTCCAAATTTAACATTTTCACACAAGAAGTGGATAGAAATGGCACAGTGGCTCAGTGGTCAGCACTGCAGCCTTGCAGCACTGGAGTCCTGGGTTCAAATCCCACCAAGGACAACATCTGCTCTCCCTGTGTTTGCGTGGGTTTCCTCCGGGTACTCTGGTTTCCTTCCACATTCCAAACACATACTGATAGGGAATGTAGATTGTGAGCCCCAACGGGGACAGCAATAATAATGTTTGCAAACTTTAAAGCGCTGCGGAATATGTTAGAGCTATATGAAAATAATAATAATTATTATTATTATTCAAAATGGCACCAAAATTTGTCCCACAATTTCCACTGAATGTGGCCATACCCCATATGTGGCTGTACAGTACTACTTAGCCATTCCGAGAAACTCGAGAGGAATGGAGCGCTATTTGCCTCCTGGAGTGCAGATTTTCCTAGAATAGTTTGCGGACTCCTTATGCAGAGCCCCTAATTGCTAGAAGAGCAGAATCCCCCCTTAAGTGACCCCATTTTGGAAACTATACTCTTTGGGAAATGTATCTACAGGTGTAGTGACGATTTTGACTCCATGGGTATTTTCCAGGAACAAGCAGCAATGAATGTTTCCAAGTGAAAATTGCAAACTGCCATTGTAGTGACCAGTATGCTGTAGTGACCAGTACGTTGCAGTCACTAGTACATTATGCCCAGCCTGTGCTTCTGGTGACATGCACCCATAAGTTAGGTGGGTTCTCATCACTTCAGAGATGCCAAATGTGAATGCAATATGTGGGGGGCATTTGGATTTGAGAGTGGAGAATTTGCTGAATTTATTTTGGTGGATGGGGAGCTTGGAATTTTTTTCCCATTTTCCAGTATACTATATGGTAAAACCAATGGTGTTTTTCAAAAGTTCAACTCATCATGCAAAAAACAAGCCCTAACATGGCCATACTGATGGAAAAATAAAAAAGTTATGGCTCTGGGAAGAAGGGGAGCAAAAAACGTAAATGCAAAAATGGAAAATCCCAAGGTGGTGAAGGGGTTAAAAGTGACAAAGCTATACAGGCCACATTAGTCATGACTACACCTACGGATTTAGCATTCTGGCTATCACAGTAATGTGGTGCAATAGAACTATGAGTCCCCTGAATTAAGCACCTGGCCATGATTGCTGTGGTCCCTATAGATGTTGTCCCTTAGACTTGTCAGCAGCACAACATGAGGGAAATTTCTCTGCCCTTTGAGGTGACAGGATCGGTGGAAATTTTAATTGACACCTTAACACTATACTCTGCACCCATTTAAACTTAATTAGCAGTCTGACCCAGAATATTATAGAAATAGAGACTTGTGCTCCATGAATGGGTCTTCTCAAGAACCCTCACACCAATTGGCCCATGTAAACATGCTAGTCATCATTTGACAAACCCACAAAACGAAAACCCTTCACAGGGGGAGAAGATGTACGTGGGTCGTACAAAAAGACGACTCAGAGACAGGATTAAGGAGCACCTGGATGGTATTTTGAAAGGATCTTTAATACACCCCCTGTCGCTGCATTTTGTTGAAAGACATAAGTGTTCAATCGAAGGGTTTTCGTTTTGTGGTATCCAGACGGTACAAAAAAACCAGAGAGGAGGGGACTTTATTAAGAGTATGTCCCGCATTGAATTCAAATGGATTTTCACATTAGATACTTTGGCCCCCAAGGGACTGAATCAGGAGATTGAGCTGTATGCTCTGTAAGGTCTTTTGGTATTGATATAAAGTATGTTCTGGCGTCCTCGTGATATATTTTAAAGTTCTTTGTGCTGGTAGAGTAAGCTTTGAGATAACAGAGAGGTCACAATTGTCTCATAAAGTTCCGCACAATTTTATTGATTTTATATATTTTGTTTAATTTTTTATAAATGGTGGATAATACTCGTTGCCAGTAACCTATAATTGGCATCATGGCACCATTTGCATTTTTTGCAGCTGTCCATAGGCTCATTCTAAGTCTGCACATGTTTATATACATGGGCAGTTTAAGGTGAGCTTTTATGTGTTTTTTTTTTTTATAATGGTTTTTAATATTATTTATTATCCTTGTTTTTATTTATAGATTAAATAAGGATTGTGTTTTATAGATATCACATTCTCCACAGGTATATAAATTGGAACCATTGGGTTCTTGGGTACCCATAGTTTGGCAGTGGAAAGCAGCTTTTGGTTGCTCATAATGGGCCAGGTCAAGTAGACAGGGACCGGCGAAATGTGTCATTCACTGTCAAATCATGAGGCTGCAGGAGCGTGGGCAGTTATATAAGAACAGCGGCAGTGCAGGAGCGCCATACCTTGAGAAAGAGGGACGTTGCCCTCGAAACACGTCGGGATTGGCCCCTGCACACGTCTGTCAGCTTCGGACAGGTGACGTCACCATCTTATCACGCCCCCCGTTTACCTCGCTACGCTGTCAGCGGCGCCATCGGCCGTGGCCAACGCTGACCCACGGCGGCGGGTTTTTTCCGGGGGACTGCAACCTCAGGGAGGACGCTCCCATTGCTAAGGATCTTTGGACTGTGAATGAGGACATCGCCAGACAAGTGGCCATTCTTTACACAGGACGATACTTCATGCTGTGAGTGCCGTTCAGCGCGGCAACCTTTTACATTTCACAATTTTTTGCTGACAGTCATATACACCCCACTGACTGGTTTGCCTGCTGCTGATCTGGGCACACGTGTTTAGCGCCTTGTGATTTACAGTAACGTAATCTTCAGAATTAGTACCAGAGGCAGCAAAACAACCCCAAAATATCTTTGAACCTCCACCATATTTGAATGTATGTATTGTTATTTTCTTTGTAGGCCTCATTCTGTTTTTAGTCCATGGAAGAAGAAGAATGGATGGCACTCACCGGTCTGTAAAATCCAGTCTTTATTTCAACGATTAAAACATCTTCAACGGGAGAATGGAAAGAGGAGTGTGAGAGCGACGACGGCCGTTTCACGCTATTGTGCTTCTACGGGTCATAAGGGCGATGGGAAATGACGGAGGGTCAAATACCTGTATGAGGCTCAACTCCTCCCCCAATCGTCCGCAACCCCTGAACAGATGAAATACTAAAACACAAAATTCAAGATTCCGAACTAAAATCATATGTGCATCATTAACCACACTTGTGTGAATAAAAACAAATTCATATGAGCAGACATTTGAACTAAAGAAAAATGGACATGTCGATTCTATCATTGAAGCTGGTGGATTGTAATGCACGAGTGCGCATAATCCACCTGGCCTCTCTTCTAAGAAGGAGTCTATGCAGGTCACCTCCCTGTGGAGATACAGTCACTCTTTCTAACCCAGCAAAGGACAAAACGCTCGGATCGCCACCGTGGAACTCCCTAATATGGCTGATCAAACGAGGTACGCCTTTCCCGATATTGATGGAATTAAAGTGTTCTCTAAATCTGACATATAAAGGACGTATTGTCTTCCCAATATAGAAAAACTTGCACGGACAAAAAATCATGTAAAACACAACATAATTAGTTTTACATGAAATAAACTCAAAAACGCAATGTGAAACTGCTCCAATTTGTAAAAAGCAACCAGTGAGATGATACGGACAGAAGGAAAAGTGTTCACACTTATAATTACCTTTAGGAGCCCTTGATCCCAACCAATCATTATGCTCTTTCACCATCTGATTATGCACTAATAAATCTCTCAGACTAGTGCTGCATCTGCATGAAACTAATGGACGCCTCGAAACCACCTCAGAGAGTTGACTATCACGCTCCAGAATATGCCAATTTTTTCTAATTATAGAATGGATATAATTATTCATGGGGCCATACTGAAATCAAAACACAAATCTTTTGTCTTTATTATTTCTGCCTTGCCGAATGATCATAAATTGGTACTTCTTTATTAATTCTGTCATGCTCTGAATTTAATAATGAATTAGGATACCCTCTTTCTCTAAATCTTTTGTGTAAATCGATAGCCTGTTTCTGGAAACCTTCTGGGGTGCTATTAGTTCTTTTTAATCTGAGAAATTGACTGTACGGTAATGATTGTTTTGTATTGAACGGATGGAAATTGTCGAAATGTAACATGGAATTAGCAGAAGACGGCTTTCAGTATACTTTAGTACAGAGGATCCCATCTGTAATCTCAACTAGGACATCTAAAAATTCCAAGGAAGTACCACCAAATTTTGAGGTGAGAATCATATTCATGCTGTTGGACCGGTTGAGATAATCAACAAAATTATGAAAGGATGTCTGAGGACCATCACACACCATGAATATATAATCAACATATCTAACATACAATTTGATGTGCTTCAAAAATAAATTTTCAATGGAATAGACATATTTATCCTCAAAGACCGCCAAATACAAATTAGCAAAAGTACAAGCTACCGGACTTCCCATCACAGTCCCCACATTTTGAAGGCACCAAGTATCCAAAAATTTAAAAGCATTATGCCTCAAAATAAATCCAATCCGTTCACATGCAAAATCAAGAAAATTAGAATTTTTATCAATAGTGTAAAAACTTCTCTAATCGCCCCGATTCATACATCCTGAGGAATCCTTGTGCACAAGCTCTCCACATCTATAGATACTAAGGAGAAGCCTGTCTGCCATGTGAATTCCTGTATGACTTTCAAAAACTCTTTAGTGTCCTTAATGTAAGAGGGAATATCTTGAAGAAGCGGGCGAAGAAGCCAGTCCATGTATTGGGATAGGGTCTCCGTGAGAGACCCTATCCTGGACACAATAGGATGGCCAGAATTGTGTGTGCCACATTTCGTATTTTAAAATCATTTTTCAAGGTATTGTTATAAAGTATTCTAATTTACTGAGATAATGACTTTTGGGTTTTCATTCACTGTAAGCCATAATCATCAACATTAACAGAAATAAACACTTGAAATAGATCACTCTGTTTGTAATGACTCTATATAATATATGAGTTTTACTTTTTGTATTGAAGAACTGAAATAAATTAACTTTTTGATGATATTCTAATTTTTGGAGAAACACCTGTAGTTAATGAAAACTGTTCCTCTTCAGGTATTCCTGAAGAACGATTCCTATTAAAAGAGCAGAACTGAGGATGAAACCCGTATGCCCCAAAGAACAGGGACTTAGCAGTAGATTTATGACAACGGTTATTCTCTGCAAATTCAGCCAGAGGTATGTAAGTAACCCAATCCTCCTGATTCTCATGCACAAGACACCTAAGATAAGTCTCAAAATTCTAGTTAAGACACTCAGTTTGCCCATTAGACTGTGGATGAAAGGCTGCTGAAAATAGTCTCGTGTCACTCCTGTTCCCAACGGAGTACTTCTCCAGGTACCTGGCGTGTCTCCGCAGCCATGGCAGACCTAGTAGCAGTGGGTGAGACAGGCCTGACAGCACGTATAGAGGAATCTTCTCCGAGTGTAGCATTCCTACCTGAAGTACCATGGGCTCAGTAACGAACAGGATGGTCTCAGAAAGGAGTCTCCCATCGACCACCAACAGATCCTGTATACATTGGATTGGGATTTTATACCGCTCCACAACGGCCTGTTGGATGAGTTTACCTGTGGAACCGTAGTCCAGGAAGGAAGATTCGAGAAAACGAATGATGCTGCAGAAGACGGACACAGTCAGTGATAACGATATAGAGGAGTGTCTCCCGCCCAGGTAGCCTCTCCAACTGGCCCAAGGTTCTAGAGTTTCCTGGTTTCTCTGGGCAGGATAGAATAAGATGTTCAGGGCTGCCACAATAGAAGCATTTTCCCTCTACAAGGCGAGCCTCATGAGGATGCTTAGTCATCTTCACCTGGTCAATCTACATAGACTCTAAGGGATGTGCCAAAGCTGAGGCTTGCTGTGTAACCAGCCTTTGAAAGGTTGGAAATAGGCGCACAGATCTTCCTTCACAGATCACCTCTTTGGATCGCTCCTGAAACCTGATGTGTATCCATTTTGCCAAGGACAGCAGGTCATCCAGCGAGGTGAGTATATCACGACTGGACAGCTCGTCCTTGATTCGCCCAGAAAGGCTCTGCCATAAGGTACCCACCAGAGCCTCATTATTCGAGGCGACTTTGGACGACAGGTTGCAAAAGCGGACAGTGTGCTGACATACTGTTAGGTTACCCTGACACAGCCTGAGTAGCGAAAATGTTGTAGAGGAGCCATGACTGGGCTCATTGAAGACCTTTCGGAAGACCTCTAGAAAGGACTGTAGGTTCGACACAAGGGGGTCCTCTTTCCCTCATAGGGGATTGAGTCGTAGATAAGTCTTGGGAGCCATGCCAAAGCATCGCCAGAGAGATGGAACATGATGAAAGCCACTTTAGCCCAGTCGGAACCTAACTGGTAAGCCAAGAGATTGAAGTGCAGCGTGCACTGATTAATAAATCCTTGACATAGGTCAGGGTCACTGCCATAGCGTGAAGGCGCTAACAGATGGGGTCCAGAGCCAAGCATATAGCTGGCAGGCTGTTGAGTCACGGCCAAGGTGGTCACAGCTTGGTAGGTAAGTGCGGATGCCGATGGGGTTGTCAGCATATCAAGACGGGAGGTTACTGTCCTCAGGAAGGAGAGTATTTTATTCTGATGCACCTTCTGGTGGGAGAATTCCTGGTACAGATCTGAGAAAGGGGAGGCCTGAGAGTCAGAGGATTCCTTGGCATAAGCAAGCTGTAACGGGAATGGTAGAACCACTGTATTGGCATTGGCAGGTGCGGACTGAAGCAGCTGATGTATAAACACTGGCAGGTAAGGAAAGGACAGGACTGGCTGAAGAACAGATGAGCACTGGCAGGTGCAGAATGGACAGACTGAAGTACAGATGAGCACTGGCAGGTGCGGACTGGACCAGTTAATGTACAGATGAGAAATGGCAGGTGCAGACTGTACCGACTGAAACTGAGATAGGCACGCAAGTACGGGCAGACAGGTACAGGACATGTAGACTAACTGAAAGGACCGGACAACTAGCAAGCGTGCTAAGGGCTAACTAACCACGTTGCTCAGGCACCTCCTTGTTGGAGGAGCCGCTTTAAATAGAAGGTGTCACTCAGCTGTTGGTTGGCAGCACCTTTAAGAAAGGAGAGTGAGGCCTTAGCACAGTTCCCAGAGAGCTACACTCTGTGCGCGCACCCCGGGCAGCAGCAGACATGAAGGAGTATATGCGGAATAGGGCCAACGGCGGTGAGTAAGCTGGCATCTCTGCGGGGAAGAGGGGCAGCATGCAGGGATGCTGGTTGCTACACACTGTACACTATTTGGTACATTGTGATTAATGAAAACATGAGCTCCAAATTTTTTCCTTTTAGTGACTTCGAATTTATTCTGTAGCTGGCCAACAACCCCAAACAGACAGACAATGTCACTAGGAACTATCTTCAGCATGAAGCAGAACATGGAGTCTTGAAGGTGATGGTGTGACTCCCACAGAGCCCTGAACTCCAGATAATCAAGTCTGTGTGTATTACATAGAGAAGGATTTGTGCAAGCCTACATCCACAGAAGGATGCCCGCACAATGCAGTTCTAGGCACTCAGACAGCATGCGCCATGTAATTATGGTATAGAGATTTGTTTAATGATGGCCAAATTACCCCTTTTTGCTCTGCCTTTATATACCTGCCTTTTTTCCCACCTCACCACTCCCTGAGGAAGCATTTGTGAAACACTCATTAATGGGTAAGGAAGGGAACACAAAGCGTCGATGGAGGCTTTGGGTCTGGCTTATTATTATTCTTATTCCTCATGTCACCTACTGTTTGTTAAAGCTATTTTTATATCACTAGTGCTCTCTACTATACATTTTATTGTTTGGTACTTTATGAATGATTCTGAATGTAATCTTATATATTATTTAGTGCAGTATGTATTTTATTATTACTATTGTTCAATACTTCATTTTTAATTGATCATTCATATTATTTATTGAGTGCACTATGCACTTTATTGCATCTTTATTGGATATTAAATAGTACTACATCATGTACTTTAGTAGTATCTAATTATACTTACAGTGCTGTGCAAATTAATTGGGACAAAGCAAAAAAATAAAATGTTATAATGCACTGTTACATACTAATTCTGAAAATTACCTTTTTCCACTGGCTAGTTGACCAAGATTTATTATATATTAAAACTGGTTTGAATCACTGACTGGCAACCAACTTACGATTTTACTTAAAAAATGCTTTGTCCCAATTAATTTGCACAGCACTGTATATTTCTTGGTAGTCTACTGCTTATCTATTGCGACTTCAGAGACATTTATTTACATCGTTAATATTAATATGCTGCCTTCCTCCACTGATTTCAAACTTTTTCTTGCGTTATCAATTAATTTTTGAATTGTCCATGTCCAGTCAACTATATATTAAATAAAGTTGAATTAGTTATCCAAGATTTTTGGAACAACCTACTTGCTGAGTTCCTTCAAAACCAGTGTGAAAGTGTACGTAGTAGAATTGATGGGTTGGTATTGTTTTAAAAGCAAGGAGTGATCATCACACCAAATATCTATTTGATTTAGATTTCGCTTGTAAAAATTAATTGAAAAAAAGTAACACTTCTAATTTTAAAAGCATTCTTACTTTGCAGCATTTTTTCCACATCTGCGTAAAACTTTTGCACAGTACAGTATAATACTCCTCTTAGTCCTCTCCAGTATATCACTCCTCTCAGCCAATCACAGACCCATCCTGCAGTACATCGCTCTTCATAGTTACCATTACACACATAGCTGCTTCCTAGTATGAGATCTGCACTGTGATGAAGGAGGCACTGCCTTCTCAAATACATAATCCCACTTAGGAATAACTCAGTTCTAGACACAGCTCAAAGAAGAGCTCCATTGGCAAAAAAGCTAGCTGAGAGAGACTGCACTTTCCATAATCAACCAGTAGCCCTGAAACTACAGCACGATGGTTCCAGTAGCAACTGGGATTGCCTGGATGGGCATTCTTTGGGGGTCAAATTGTCACAAATCATTAAGGGGCACTCATGGCTGCTCTGGGTCTGCTGGAATTTGAATGTAGTTTTTTTCCTTTGGTCCAGCAAGGGTGAAAGGCAGTGTCTTGCTGGCAACTTCTTTAAGGCTGGTCAGCTGATGTTGGTTGGTAACCACTCCCATGTCCCTTTTAAAGGGAACCTATCACCCCGTTTTTTAAAGATTAGATAAAAATAGTGTGAAATAGGGGCAGAGCTGGGCTTTACATTACTGCCTTTTTGGTGCCTTTACACCCCCGTTAAGCTGCCGAAATACCTTTGTGAAGTGGCCGTTTTCTGCTGTCACTCAAGTTGGTCAGGTCAGATGGGCGTGGTCACAGCGCTGTTTCTCCCCCAGATCAGGCTCATCATTACGTTGGTGGCGTAGTGGTGTGCGCATGTCCAAAGAGAAGATCCACTGCCCAGGAGATTCAAAACAGCGCGGTCTTCGCTATACGCCGTTTACCGGTGGGCGTGGCCATCTTTCCTGTGGCCGTGCGTGCGCAGATGGAGCGCTCTGCTGCCCGGGGCTTCAGGAAAATGGCCGCGGGATTCCGCGCGTGCGCAGATGGAGATCGCGGCGGCCATTTTCCTGAAGCCCCGGGCAGCAGAGCGCTCCATCTGTGCACGCGCGGCCACAGGAAAGATGGCCGCGCCCACCGGTAAACGGCGAATAGCGAAGACCGCGCTGTTTTGAATCTCCTGGGCAGTGGATCTTCTCTTTGGACATGCGCACACCACTACGCCACCAACGTAATGATGAGCCTGATCTGGGGGAGAAACAGCGCTGTGACCACGCCCATCCGACCTGACCAACTTGAGTGACAGGACAAAACGGCCACTTCACAAAGGTATTTGGTATTTCGGCAGCCTAACGGGGGTGTAAAGGCACCAAAAAGGCAGTAATGTAAAGCCCAGCTCTGCCCCTATTTCACACTATTTTTATCTAATTTTTAAAAAACGGGGTGATAGGTTCCCTTTAAATAGTCACATGACCCATCAGATGATCGTCAGTTATAGAGTTACTTCATTGCAGACCAGCTAGGTGTGCGGAGCTTACCTGTGAGTGTGATATTGCTGCAGTTGGAGTCCTGTTTACCTGGTGCAGTGTACTTTCCTGCTGCAGAGCTTAGCAGCAGATTCTGCGCTAAGTGGTATTCTTTCTGTTAGTCCCATGTTTGTCTTTTTCCTGGGGTAATATTACATACAATGGCAAGGCTAGCGTCCTTACTGGCCAGTGCACTAGCCAGGGTTAGTAGTGGTGACAGCCAGGGACTAGACACGTGACGGCGGCAGGAGGAAAGACCCGCATAGGGCATTAGAGGAGCTTAGGGACAGGCACAGGATGGTGATAGGAGGTGTCCTGTCCTCCTCTCCCTTTATCATCCCCTTGTACGTATATGTTGTGTTGTCTGCCGGACATACTGTTCATCACAGAAATTTTCAAAATGGGGCAGATTTAACACAGAGTTAAATTGGCACAGATAAAAAAAATATATGTGTAAAATACTGTAAGATCATATTGTGATTTTTGGTTTTCTGCACTGGGATCCTGGGTTTCAATCCCACCAACATCTGCCAGGAGTTTGTATGTTCTCCCATTGTTTGTGTGGGTTTCCTCCCACATTTCAAAGACATACTAGGAATTTAGATTGTGAGCCCCAGTGAGGACAATGATGGTAATGTATGTGCTGTGAAATTAAAGATGCTATATAAGCGAGCAAAATAAACTGCTTAATGACCTATGACATAGGTTTTCATCTTAGATTAAGGAAAGTATGAAGTCAGCTCAGGAGCAGAGCCTAAAGGTACCGTCACATTTAGCGACGCTGCAGCGATCCAGACAACGATCCCAATCGCTGCATTGTCGCTGTTTGGTCACTGGAGAGCTGTCACACAGACAGCTCTCCAGCGACCAACGATGCCGAGGTCCCCGGGTAACCAGGGTAAACATCGGGTTACTAAGCGCAGGGCCGCGCTTAGTAACCCGATGTTTACCCTGGTTACCAGCGTAAAAGTAAAAAAACCAAACAGTACATACTCACCTTCCGCTGTCTGTCCCCCGGCGTTCTGCTTCTCTGCACTGTGTAAGCACAGCGGCCGGAAAGCAGAGCGGTGACGTCACCGCTGTGCCCTGCTTTCCGGCTGGCACTTACACAGTGCAGAGAAGCACAGCGCCGGGGGACAGACAGCGGAATGTAAGTATATACTGTTCTTTTTTTTTTACTTTTACGCTGGTAACCAAGGTAAATATCGGGTTACTAAGCGCGGCCCTGCGCTTAGTAACCCGATGTTTACCCTGGTTACCAGTGAAGACATCGCTGAATCCGCGTCACACACACCGATCCAGCGATGTCTGCGAGTGATCCAGCGACGAAATAAGGTGCTGGCCTTCTAGCTCCGACCAACGATGTCACAGCAGGATCCTGATCGCTGCTGGTTGTCAAACACAACGATATCGCTATCCAGGACGCTGCAACATCACGGATCGCTAGCGATATCGTTGTTAAGTTGTTCAGTGTGAAGGTACCTTAATTCATACCAGGCAGATGACGGCTGTGATACACAGACAACATCTGCCTGTATCTTAAAGCTGTTGTCCACTACTTGAACAACCCCATCGCAATTGTTATATTCTCTCATCTAAAACAAATGGCCTGGATTCAACTCTGGTACTGGCGCCATTCCAGTAACGTCAGGCTCATATGATGTTATTATATTGTCACGAGAGCCCTGCAGCCAATTGGGAGTCGCTTTACTCTCGCTTCCTTTTGGTGAAGCTAACACCTAAAGCTTATCTCCAAGAGAACAAAGCGACTGACAGTTCAAAATCGGACATGCTTGATCAACATCTCCCCATCATCTGTTTGCCGACACTCCCATACACATTAGACCATCAGCAGAATCAAACAAAAGAAGTTAAACCGCACCCTGTAATCACAAGACGTTTCGGTCAGAAGACCTTTATCAAGCACAGTACATAACATTTCAACCACCATTATATACCCTTAGTACCACCCCCTAGTTAACAAAGCACCAATAGGGATACAGCACAATAATAGAAAAAACACATTATGACAAGAAAATCACATATAAATATAAAAAAACATCCAACTTGAGTAGCGATCATAACAACATCCAATCTAACATAGATCCGCTAGCCCCGATTGCTCTTATACCTATATCCCAGCAAAGAATAGTATAATAAACTTCCCGCTGCAGAAATGTAAACATACAATGTCCCACCTATCAGTACAAAGCATTTGCGGTTACCCTAACGATAACCACCCCCATAGGTGTGTCCATGGAGACCGTGGTTCAATCAAAATGTCAAGCCATACTGTATATTATGTGACCGCATCGCCCCATCATGCAGCACGCATCAATACGCAAGTCCAGTCAGCTCATACGTCATCTGGAGAGCCATCGCAGCTGCGCATGGCCAAAACCAAGCAATATCCGCACAGCGGTAAGTCAGGGGCGCCAATGCGCATGTCTTGAATCCTCATCCAGCGTCCGCACAGCTATAGATCAGAGACGGCAACGCACATGTCTTAAATCCTCATTCAGTGTCCATACAGCTATTTCCTCTGCGCGCGTCACCAGTACTCCCATGGCTTTAGCACAGATAGGCACAGGCTCCTCCTATGTTCCTCCTATGCTTCCAATCATGGTAGGAAAGTCCAACAATGCCGATGGTCCAAAAAATGATACGAGCACTTAATCAACCTATACCTAGGGGCCTATAATAGAACATTACGCATAACAGAAGAAGAATATATACAAATAGACCATTATAAAAAATATCCATTGCTCTTATCAAAAGATGGCAAAACATATTCACATAATGTTTACATCAGACATCCAGATGTTATATGCCTAACAATATTAAATAAACCATATACATAATCAACATCCAACAGACCCAGTACGGACAAATACAATACACTCTTAAATTGGCGATTCCAAAAAATACAGAAATTGCAAAAAAGAAAAAGGAAAGAAAAAAGTCCCCAATGGGTCTGTAATGGATGTGAACACATCAGTACAAAAATACATACTTATTCATCCTATCATACATACCGTATATACTCGAGTATAAGCCGACCCGAGTATAAGCCGACCCCCCTAATTTTGCCACAAAAAACTGGGAAAACTTATTGACTCGAGTATAAGCCTAGGGTGGAAAATGCAGCAGGTACCGGTGAATTTCAAAATTAAAAATAGATACTCCATACCGTTCATTATGGCCCCA